>NC_041399.2:59415601-59495601 GCF_900747795.2 Erpetoichthys calabaricus | reverse complement strand
TTTTAAATATAAGGTTTTGGCAATTACAACTTGTTACTGTTTGTATATGTGTGAGAGTGAGTGAGAGTGGTTTCTGTGATGGACTAGAGGCCTTTCCAGACCTATTTTTAGTCTTTTGCCCAATCCTGGTGAGATACCCTTTGGGTACCACAACCCTGAAATCTTCTAGAACCTACCTACTAAACTCAGTCTGTTGAGGGTCTCAGTGCTTGCACAACCCTCGAATGCACCTGAATATTACGCCATTTGTACATTTTCTGACTTGGTATTTTTTACTATTAAAAGAAGTGAAAAGTCAATGGTGCCTCACAACATGGTCAACTCAGGTTTTCTGCTGAATTGACTCACTGTCAACTACAGTTTCTGAGGATATTCACATGAAATTTCCTTTTTGAAATTTTCCATCATATCTGATAGCACACCAACACAACATTTTAAATTACAGTATGGCTGGAATAGTGCAAGTGCAGATATTCATTATCTTTGATTTATGCTTCAACATTGCAAGGAGTGATAGCCCATTGCTACCACAGCTGTGACTGCAATTGTTCAATATTACACAGGAGAGAGAACCACAAAATCACACAGCAGAAAACATATCTGAAAGATACACTCCCATTTTATGTTTAAGAAGGCTAACAAAATGAAGGTAAATATATCAAATAAAAGCAAGATAGGTTGGTAGTGCCAAAATAAAGAAAATAATAAAATATAAATTAACAGATAGCCCTGCACTTTCCTTCACAGTGATTGATGTGTGTATGTGGTCAACTGTGTCAGCAGGAAATAAGAATCACGAAAGGATAGTGAACAGATTGTGGCATGTTTTATGTGTTATGTATTTTCCTGTGGAAATGACACACTAGTGTGCACAGTGGTTGTGGATTTGTATATCTTTGTGTGGAAAATATGCAGTAGGCCACCTTTTAAAAAAATGCTCCGTGGTCCTCCTCAGTGATGGGATGTGAATGGGGGCCATAGATTACTATTGATTTTACATGTGTGCTGCAGAATATCTGTTTTGAAGCTGTGGAAATAAAAGCAGGAAAACAAACATGTGTATTCAAGTCCTTAACTCTATAGAAGTGTATTTTTAAGGTACTATTAATAAGAGTTTCACTGTAATTGGTACACGTGTAAATAAATCTGAAATTAACTGATTGCAGTACACTGATTTTTTTATTAAAGCTTTACGGTTTAAATATCTATTTTCCACCTGCATTTTGCTATTAAGTTCATAATACATTGTACAAATCAATACTTTGTACTCAGCTGTTTCTCTAGAGTGTGTGTGTTGAGTAGAAGCATGATAAAAATACTTCAAAAATACTTGAATATGAATATGTTGGACATTACTTCCAATTATTTATATTACAATTGTTTTATTATAGTAACATTTTTCCGTCTTTGTTATTTAATAGGTACGGTTGTATTCAATCTTACTGCAACAGATGCAGATGAGCCAGGCACATTAAATTCTAAGCTTGCTTATCAAATATTGGATCAGCAACCTTCAGATGGAATTATGTTTTATCTTGATGATGATAAGATCAAGGTAGCACAACCGGGTCTTGACAGGGAGGTAAGCAATTCACTCTTACTGATGACTATTTTGATATGTTTGTTATTACTTATTGTTAAAGATACAAGTCACACTCATTTACATCATTTGAACTTCTCTACTTATGATCATCATTAGTGATCAAGCTTGGTCTTACCTCAAATGTGTAGCTCTTAAGATGACACATTAGTGTATCCACCTTTCCAGGCAACTAGAACAAAATGCATTTGTGAGTAATTACAATTACTGCAGACAAGTAATTGAAAGACAGCCCAAGCCATTCATGGAACTTAATTTAAACCAGACCCTTATGTTTTCACATTACCTCAGTAATATGGACATGATCAGGAAGAGAAGCTGACCACATTTTTTTTCATGCCTTTCCATCATTTGTTGCCTTTGGGTGAGTAAATGCTCACATATCCAAATGATAAATATATTTTTCTCATCATTCCTCAAGAGTTTTGAATGTTCATTTTTGATACTACTCCCTCTACTCCTAGTTACTTTTACTGTGCGAGTATCCATCTGTGTGTATAAGGAAACATGTCAATATGTAAGTTGATACTGTGCATATAATACCTAAAATGAAATTAAGTGGCATTTTAAGACTTAATATTAACAGCATTTTTAAACAAATGCACACAAGTACCTGTTAAACTAGGCACTTGGAACAGTATAACTTTTGGAAATTATTTTGCATGGGAAATGTTTTTTTGTATTTGTTGGGTCCTTGGCGTTTTAATTTAAATTTTGAATAAGCCCTGTATTTGACATTAATTCATCATTAAAAGAATATAGTCTTAAGGCAATATTAAGAAATTTTGTTAACCAATAACAAAAAAATGGAAAATTAAATAATAAAAATGTAAAATGTTGCTAATGGTCTTCCTGTTGAATAGATTTAGGAAGTAAGAGCTTCATTAATACTTGTTGTATTTTTATAATCCTTCAGTATTTGTGCTTGTGTTTATTCAGTGATTTGTCACAAATGTGATAAAGAGAATAAACATTTTTCATGCTGTTAAATTATTCTTTGGGAAAGGATGGTGATGACATATTTTTTATTAAATATATATGCTATGCTAAATTAGTAGTCCTTTTTAATCCTACTTAAAACAATTGACAGTGCAGGTTTTTAGTAAATATATACTAATTGCATTATGAATTACTTTTCAGTTACCATTTTAATACACCATTTTTCATTCTCTTTGTCTTTTAAGAAAATTGATCAGTATACTTTAGTTATTCAAGCCAAAGATCTGAACGGAGGAGAAGGCTGTATGTCTGCAACAACTACTGTTCACATTACAGTTCTGGATGTCAATGATAATTTGCCCAGGCTGGAAAAAGAAAATGTAAGTTAAGATAAACTGTTTGATTTCTTAAAATATGTTTAAATTATGATTTGAAGAATATATCAGTACATTGATTTTCATTTTCAGTAATTGTCAGAGTATTATGTAGTTTGTCTTCATTTAATGTTATTTTTCATTTATAATCTTGTTTGTAGTATGAAGGTAGTATTGATGAGAACACAGCGAATGTGCAAGTCCTGAGAATGAAAGCTTTTGATGATGACCTTGAAGGTACAGAAAACTGGCAGGCAGAATATTACATTGAATCAGGCAATGAAGGTGGATACTTCAGAATGGAGACTGACGCAAAAACCAATGAAGGCATCCTGATTCTTCAAAAGGTAGCCTTAAACCTTATAACTTTTATCATAACAAGAAAGTCTCATAACCTAAGATTGGTGTTAAAATTCAGGTGATAGCAGATTTGAGATAAATGTATACCGTTTGCTTGGGATTATCTAGTTAAAATTAAGGTTGAGAGTGCATTCTAGTTCCTTTTTGGGTCCAGAAAATGAAAGTCCTTGCATATACAAAAACATATGCCTTCAGACCAAATAAGTAAACTATACTGTGAATATAAGACCCACTATGGACTAAATGCCTTTTATTGTTTACATGTTCATTTAAATGATTTAAAAGGTTAAAGTTTAATGGTTATGACATTTCTACAAGAACCAAAACAAATGCAAATGGATACATAATTTGCAATGTATGGACCTTATAAACATCAAAACAAGATTACATTTTGAGGAACTTTTTATTTAAGAAAAAAACAGTATTTCTCCTGTGATTGAAGTGTTTAGCTCTTATTATAAAGTGTATTATTTTGCATATTGTCTATACTAGAAGCAGAATTTATTTTTATATGTAAACTAAAATTATTTGAAAACTGGTCATATTTTATAACAGATTTATTTACAATGCTAAACCAGTACTAAAATTACTTTGCTTTCTTTCTTGTTTTAGGAAGTGGACTATGAAGAATTGCAAAATCTTGAACTTGGAATTAGTGTTCGGAACAAAGCTGACTTTGTTGGTGATGGCGCTGGGGGTGCTGCTGGTGTTGCAGGTGCTGGAGGTGCTGGGGCAGGTGCTGGGGCAGGGGCTGGGGCAGGTGCTGGTATAAGTGGTCGTGGAGGAAAACTTGTCCCAGTTCATATCAAAGTGAAGAACATGAAAGAAGGTCCAAGTTTTAGTCCAAAAATAAAAGCAATTCCTGTTTCTGAAGAAAAGGGCAAAGTAGACCTTAGCAAACCTGTTGGTCGTTATGCAGCCATTGACAGAGACACTGGAAAAGTGGCAGACAGAGTCAAGTAAGTACAGTACCTGTTCCTTCTTGAATATGAATAAGTTAATGCTATCCATCTGTTATTGTAGCAAGTTGTTTTAGTTCAGTGTTGTAAAAATTAGAGGCTATTCTGTTGGCATCAGGAAGGTGCCAGCCCTGGACAGGGTACCATTATATCCCCTCTCATGTGCACATCCAATCTACTCATACTGGGCTGATGCAAAGTCAACGGTTAATTTAGCATGTATGTGTTTGGAATGTGAGGGAAAACTGAAGGTAGCGGTATTCTAATTGAAGTTGATATTTCAAAATAAGTTTACTCTTCCATTAAGGAACATGGTATCTTCAAGGTAATGTAGTTACACTTGCTAATCATGAAGCCAGAGATGTGTTGAATGTTTATTAGCCCATGCAAGAAACAATTTAATTGTATTCTCTACCTGTCACAAAAATGACCCTATGAGCCTTTTTGTTTTTCTTGTAATGCATTTTAAGTTAAAACACAATACCTACTTGCACATTTTGACAGCCTTCTAACATGTACATGAGGAGGCTGTGCACTGTTCATCCAACAGTATCTGGACTAAAGATTGAACCCTTTAGAACACTTGAACTATGTGGTGACAACACTAACCATTGTGCCATTTTTTCAAGATGTCTTTGTAAATTTTATTAAAATATAATTAAACATTCTGATTTTTCACCAGCACATTTATTGAAGAGGCTTCTTCAAGCATTAACACTAGAATTATCAAAGCCTACGAAAAAAAAACCCGTAAACCTGGCCCACGTTAAATCCGTTCGCACCTCTCCGTCAACGTCGTTTGTGTTGTAAATGTGTCGATAAGCGCAAGAAGCCTGCTATTTCATCCAACCAACACCCCCCTCCCCTAGCCGTTGAAATGGCAAAATGCTATCCTAGCTCAAGCCTTGTTTATCTGGGAGTGCAGTAGCAGGAGCTGTATAATGTAAATCGATAGATAGATAGATAGATAGATAGATAGATAGATAGATAGATAGATAGATAGATAGATAGATAGATAGATAGATAGATAGATAGATAGATAGATAGATAGATAGATAGATAGATAGATAGATAGATAGATAGATAGATAGATAGATAGATAGATGCTTTATTAATCCCAAGGGGAAATTCACACATAATATATCGTTATTTGGAACACATGCATTTCATGTGTATTCCGTGCTTACAAATATCTTTGTAAGTGTAGCATGACAGGATATGCAAGAAATGTTGAACACATACCTAAGAGACAAACTTTTTTCATGTTTTAGTACTAACGACAAAATTTTGACATGAAGTGTATAATGTGTGAAGACTGAAGTACAAATATCAAATAAGCACTTTTACCAAAGATACAAATATAACAGAACAAATGCGCTTTTATTCAAGATTATAACTGAAGAAAAAGAAATTGGGTTAGTGTAGCTTGTTGTCACGATTTCTTTGGTAGTACAGCAGTAAGAACTGTGACTCCTATTCAAATGGTTGTGGGTTCGAGCCTTCCCGCATCCCAAAATAAACCTTTTGAGTAATGAGCTGCTCTTATCGTTACTATTATAGAATAAAAACATACATTTAATTTGAGTCTGTAACAGCCGGTGTAAATGTATGGTGCTTGTACAGGTTACCGTTTTTTTTTTTATTCAGTTTTATTCTCTCACGCTTGCCCCGATCTGACACTGCTGTTTTCAAATAAGGATGTGCTATAACAGAGCTGAACTCAGATGAGAATGAGGGTTCTATATCGGAGAAAGAGAACAGAAGCCCTCCCCACAAGATACATCCACTCACATATAAGAACAACACAGCTGCACCAGGCATAAAGGCGAAAGATGGCACTGTTTGGATGCAGCAAGAGGTTCAGTGTCATTCTGCCAGTCAGTCTGCCCCACACCTGTCCTTCAACAATACAGCACAGCTTACAAAGCTTGCCAACATATCGTGCAATGTCCTGTTTGTGATTATTTTTTGTGATGGTCTTTACATAAGAAACATTTATATATTACTTATATAAAAGCCGATCGAATGTTACTTACCTTGATTTATTTACTTATCTTCCTACAGTGTAAAGTCACAAGTATACTGCAGAGCTTCCTGTACTTGATTGACACTTGTTTCTTATAGACCATCTGTGTTTTATGGGTTACAGATAGCGGCACTAACCAGACAGCAGGAGACAGAGCTGGAGGTGGCATAATTAAAGATGTTAAGATTTGCACTGGGTGGGACAAGGATGGACAGGATTAGAAATTAGTACATTAGAGGGTCAGCTCAAGTTGGACAGTTGGGAGACAAAGTCAGAGGAGAGATTGCGTTGGTTTGGACATGTGCAGAGGAATTATGCTGGGTATATTGGGAAAAAGATGTTAAGGATAGAGCTGCCAGGCAAGAGGAAAAGAGGAAGGCCTAAGAGAAGGTTAATGGTTGTGGTGAGAGAGGACATGCAGGTGGTGGGTGTAACAGAGCAAGATGCAGAAGACAGGACAATATGGAAGAAGATGATCTGCTGTGGCAACCCCTAACAGGAGCAGCCAAAAGAAGAAGAAGAAGCTTTAGAAGACTGAAAACATGTCACCCACTTAGTCAGAACAAGAGTTTTTGAATAACTAAAATTAACACAGCTTTATATATGCCACTCAGGTTTCTTTTTGGTCCTTCAGCTGTGTATCTTGATTCAGAAAAAGGTCCAATTGCAGGAAGGCTTGATGACCTCCAGCAAGACAGCACTTAGTTGGGAATTCAGGAAGTAATAATAAACACCTGCAGTAGATTTTTTTAGCCCCTTCTTTTAACATGTTAATCAAATATTATTTGTAGTACTAGGGTGTTGTACCGTGTTAGCCATTATGAATGTAGAGAAAAGCCAAGCAAAATGACACCTTTTATTGGCTAACTAGAAAGATTACAATATGCAAGCTTTCGAGGCAACTCAGGCCCCTTCTTCAGGCAAGATGTAATCTTGCCTGAAGAAGGGGCCTGAGTTGCCTCGAAAGCTTGCATATTGTAATCTCTCAAATATTATTTGTAACATTTGCCCAGTAACCAGTGCAACTTCATATATATGTACTGTATGTGTGTGTATATAAGCTAAAATAGTGTATAGACAAAAGCTAAATCTAGTTGTAAAATATGGAGATATAGCAAAAAGTATATTTTCATAATCAATTAAAGCATAAATTAAAGAGACTTACTAATTATTGATTGTATTATAGTCATATACTTTTTCTATGATAACCTCAATGTAAAGAAAGTGGGTGAATGGATAAATATTTAATTCATTATAGTCATGCTGATTTTATGATTACTGTTTTAAAACAGGTATGCAAAGGGCAATGATCCAGGTAACTGGCTGACTGTTGACCCAAAAACTGCAGACATAAAGCTTACTAAAATGCCAGATCGAGAATCTCCACATTTACAAAATGGCACATATATAGCTACGATTTTGGCCATAAGTGAAGGTTGGTATTTATTAATTTTTTTTTACATTTTTCAGTAGGTCTGAGGCTTGTGTTTAAAGGAAGGTGCTAGAGAATATTACATTAATTTATATAGTTATACACATATGTGCATGCCACTCATGTGTCCCTGAATAATGCATTACAAATATTATATAATAACAATACATTTTATTTTGAAGTGTCTTTCAAAATACCCATGGACACTGTACATTAATATAAAAAATTAAAACATATCATTAAACATTCGGATGGTTAACAGCATAGAACTGGAGGAGCGAAGTGAGTGCGATGGAACATATTGGTTCAATAAGGAAAACAGATCATAATAATAATAATAATTCTTTGATAAGCAGGGGCCAGACCATGAAGGGCTTGAAAAACTAACAGGAGAAGTTTATATTGTATGCGAAAAAGGGCAGGTAGCCAATGTCATTTTTGAAGTGTAGCAGTAATATGCTCCCAAGGTTTTCAATGTGTAACAACCCTCGATGGTGAATCTTGGATATTTTGCAGTATGTTTAGACTGCAGGGATGCCAAACAACGCTGAGTTGCAATCAAGTCAGGATGTGACAAAGGCATAAGTAAGGGTCTCCACTGCAGTATCTAAAAGAGAAGGACGCAACCTTGAGATTTGCTTAAGGCGGAAAAAGGCTACCTTGGTAATATTATTGAAGCTAAGGCTATGATAAAAGTAGCAATTTAAAATAGAGACACAATACAAATTAAAAAAACTAGGGGGCTTTGCCCCTTGCTCGCTTCGCTTGCCCCTCCCATCCCAAGCCCCCCCCTCCCCCAACCAGGCGCACTACGCTCCTTCCACTTTGCATCTCTGCCGCTCGTGTTGTCATTGGGGAGGCTGAATGCATGCTGAGGAGATGCAGTCTGATCAGCTGCTGGCTTGCTGCTCCTGCTGCTGAGCTGCGTGTTCTGCTTCTCGTGCTGCGCGTCGATAATTTAAAAGCCTGTACAGCAGCTGTCCTTTTGTCTCACTGCCTTGTCTTGCAGGACATCAAATTGTCTTCCGAGAAGATCCTTCCAATCCTTCCAAGATTTTTTTTTATAATAGAGAGATGAATTAATGAGCACATGTAAAATGTTAATATAGGAAATATTGTAATAAACTAAGTATGCATAAAATGTATGAGAAAAATAAAGTCACCAAAAAAAACTTCAGTGATGAAACTGTCACATTGTTAAAAGTGTATAAATAAATTCCGATGTGGGAGAACAGATGTGTCACAAAGACAACTTTGTGGGAAATGTGCAGTTTCTGTACTAGTGAGACAAGGAGAAACATCTAGGGATGTATTACAAATAACCAGTAAAGGCATAGAAGGAATGTCAAAGAGGTGTTAGCTGTGGGTAGAAATAGTACAGAAAATGACCGTTAATAGTAGTGGCAGACTGGTTATTTGGTGTCAGGCAAGAAATAAAGATTTAAAAAAAAAGATGAATTCTAGCGGTGTTGTAACAGATATTTCTAGAATAATAATGTGGGATATTACATGACTAATGGAAAACTCTGAAGTGACCTTTTAACAAATCAATCCATATCTCAGTGACTTGATATGTGCTTGCAGGTTTCAATCTGTATCTTTCTCTTCTGCCAAGGATGATGGGTGTTTCACAATCATCAACAAGTAGAGAAAGAAAAATAGGGAATACCAGCTGTCTTCCAAATATCAATCATCATGAAATGCACCCTTTTTTGCCAGGCACTTAGCATTGCATTTCACTTGTTACAGATGATTTGCATATTTAGGGAATTATATTCTTTTATACAAACATAGTTTTATGACTTGTTGTTGGGAGTTTTTAATCCTAGTATGTGTGCTGTCTATAAGACCAATCATATTGGAAACTCAAATTGTATGAAAACTTTCTTTGTCTGTGGACCTTGTTATATTCTACTGTCCAATGTCAGTCTTGTTTCTTTTAGTGGTGAAGAAACATGGATTTTCTTTTTACTTTTCCTAAAGTCTATGTCTTGCATCACAATTAGTAAGAAAACACCTTTTTAAAATAATAATGAATTTCATTCTTTTTCAGACATGCCTTCAAAAACTGCAACGGGAACTATTGCAATTCAAGTGGAAGATTTCAATGACCACTGCCCAACTCTTATAACTACTTCTGCCTTCTTGTGTGACGATAGTAAATCAATTGTTGTCACAGCTGTAGATGAAGATAGTGATCCTAATAGTGGCCCATTTAAATATACAATTATTGATGGAGCTCGTGGAACAACAAAGCAATGGACAGTTGAAAGACTCAATGGTAAGTAATGGTTCAGAGAAAGTAATGGCGGTGGTTATTTTTGTGTTTGATCTAGAATGGATTGTTGACTTTCATTTGTTACTGCAGTGTTACATGTGTTCTATCATCCTGTAATCTTGATGAGAATAATTAGTTGGTTTTTTTTTAGGTTTTTTTTGTACACAAATAAATGAGCTTTGAATACCTGCAGCATAAATATTAAGAAATTTTAAAAATTTGTTTTTTCCTGTTCCTGAAATTCTATGTTTTCATAGGGATTACCACAGGGGTGCACATTTAAATTTTAGATCGAGTAGTATTGTAGACTAAATTGCTTTAATTGTTTTTGTGACATTCAGGCAGAGTTCAGTAGTGAAAGTTCATTAGTAACTTTTCAATTTTCAAAAGTTAAATTAGTTTGTAAATACTTTTTGTATTAATATTTTTATGATGTTTAAGAACGTGAAAAAAGAAATTTGTCGATCATTTTCTTATTTACTTTTTTTCAAGATACTAGTGCAGTGCTTCGATTGCACCAAAAGCTTTGGCCTGGTGTATATAGTGTTAAGCTCAATATCCAGGATCAGCAAGGAAAAAACTGTTCAGAAGATCAAGTCTTAAATTATGAGGTCTGTGGCACACAGAAAAGAATAGGAACAAAACTTGGACTAGGAGCTGCAGCTATTGGCCTGATGATCTTAGCACTTTTGTTGTTGCTTCGTAAGTATTTTGCTCCCTAAGAGGTTATTGAAATTATTGTTCTCAGACTTTTATTGTCTTTAATGGTGGAGAACAGTAAAAAGGAAAACTGAACAAATTTACCTTATGGTAAATGGTACATTTAACTTTTTGAAAGTGCCCTCTTTCAAAGTAGAATTCATATATTCGATTATTAGTACATCTTTGAGCAATATAAACTTGGCATCCTTCTGCATCTTAACTTTTCCTGTATGTGTTATGCACTGTTTTGTGATGGCTTCAGGAACACTTTATTTTCAGCTCTATACAGTTTGTCTATTGTGACTCTTGATTTTTTTTTTGTCTTCAAACATAAGAATGCTCCTTATTTCAATCCATGGCCTTAGAGACCGCCACTAAATATTTTGTGTCAACTCCTATTGCTTAAGCTTTCATGTAGAATATACAAATGAAGGCTCCATACTTTCTTAGTCATTCTCAGGTTATCTTATTTTTTTCCTGTTGCACACATTAGCATTTTTGATTTGCCTCATCCCAGTTACATTTTTAGGTTTGTGGAGGCTGCTGTTTAATTGTATTCTACTTTATTAATATTTGCCTGCAACCAACATTTAAGTTTAGGTCTGTATTATTTACAATGTGTTACCTAAAACTTAAAAATGTAATCAAAGTTATTGGAACACAAGTCAACAATCAACCTTGCATAAGAAATAACCTTCTAAATTACTATTTTACAGTTGTACCTGATGAATCTTTACTTAGACATTGTATTTCGTCACAGGTCAAAACTAAGCTCTGCAGCAGATCATTATCCATAAAGCACTGATTATTCCTATATATGATAGGTAGTGTTGGCAATTCTCACACATCTTAATGTGCACCTGTATCTGCATTTGTACTTAACCTGTAAATAAAATAAAAATGATTTTTTTATTCAGATTTAGTAAGCAAACCAAGTTAATCAGTGCTACATTTTCCAAGCTAATAATTGGATAGATGGTGACAGCTCAAGCTAACGTGATGATATATTAGATAGTATTTCTGGCAAGCAACTATTATACCATTGTTTAATTTATGGCAGAGGAGCCGTCTGTGTATAATGTGCTTGTCCTTCACATGCATTTGAGGCTGCCATTGAATCTACTACAGGTGAAATCCCATTGTAACGAAACTCATGGGACCATAAAATACTTTATTATAACGGAAATTTCATTATAATGAATATGGGGAAAATAAACATAGTGTTTTGACCCGGTTGCAGTTGATTTGAAATCTCTAACAGCAGTGGCGCACGAACAGCTCCATGGCTGTTTTGCTGCGTCTGATAAACAGTAAGCCAAAGGAAGAGTAATTGGTTGTCCTCTGCAGGTCTATCTCTTGTGCAGGTCTGTGCCCCAAACTTGACAATACCTGTATAAAAAACAGCAGTTCTTAAACTGTAAAAAATATTTTATTTGAAATTGAGACGATAGATGTAACTTTTTTTTCAAAAAAATACAGGTATGAAAATACAGAATGAAAATGAAACGTTAGATGAAGATGAAGGCGCAATTCTGTGATGTTAGTTGTGACTTTTTTTAATAGAAATACAGGAATGAAAGTACAGAATGAAATGAGACATTAGAAGGCACTATCCCAAATGCTTTTGCCATGTCATTTTTCTTTATTTCGGAGACAACATTTTCCGGGATTGTTAATTTTTCTTTCAGCTTAAACTGACATTATTTCTCACTTTTTTGTAATCTCAAAGAAAACTTTAAGAAGCGATATGAAACTCGAGTAGCACAGTACATGTGGACACTCGGTGGACCACTAACTCAGGACTCAGCTGTGTGTATGATGTCATGCCTACACTTTTGCCGAGACTATAAATAAATTTTTGTCTAAACTCTTTGGGGAAAAAGATAAAAGAACAGTTTTTATTTTGTGGAAAGCATGTGGAAAAGATGCTACTGTATCACAAGGCAAAATATTGTATATATTCTTTGCATATACTGAGGCCAGAGTTGCATCTTAACTACAGGGGCACAGGTTACTGTCAGCATGTCACGATCTGGAAGAGATTTGTATGTTTTTTCCTCAAAATGCTCCTCTCACATCTTGGGTTGATCCTTGCTTTGTGTTACTCCTGCTGGAACGGGATATGGCCAACACAATTCAAAAATTAAACTTATGTGTATATTATTGTTAATCTTCATGTAGCATTTGATTATTTACATTTTTCTCTTTTCAAACAGTTGTTCCTCTTCTACTAATGGCTTGTGCTTGTGGGAAGGCTGGTGCAGGAGCCTTTAATAAAGGACTTGTTGCAGATGCAACAGAAGGAAGATTAATGAAGAGTGCTTCTGAAGGGATAGGAGAAGATAAGGTTAGTCTCAATCCTCCCAAACTATGATGACATATTCTAACAAAGTTATTTTCTCCTATACATATTTGCATAGTTTTAAAGCACAATGTACATGGATATGTCAAGTGAATGGCATGTTTATAGTTACAGGAGTAATATACTGTAAGTACCCTCACAGTACAATTGAACTTACAATAGGAAAATATTTATCATGTAAAAGAAACACCATATTGTATAATGTCTCATACACACTTGATGTTAGATTTGTAGATACAAATGTAAAGACAGCACTTGGAAGTCAATCTGAGACTGCAACATATTGTGCTCTTCAATACTGTATTGTCTGACACCAATGAAATAAAATTGATAATATAGTGGAAAATGAAGTATTAACTGCACTGACAATGCTTCAGCTATAATGAGAATATTTGAGATACACACAAGACATTTAAAGATGATACTGTCATAAAGTGTGTTGCTAGATTTTTAAGTTAAAATTAGGATTATGAGATACATTGATATTTTCAGGTGCCAAGTGGGGGCTAGGAAGTCTTTTGGTCTGGAACCCCAACATATTTTGTTTTTTTTTTTTTGTTCTCCAGGTTAACTGGAGAGTTTTTTTCGGTCCACCCTGGTCAACTGACCTTATCATCAGACTGTCATTTAGAGACCCTAAAAAATAAATTCTTTATTTAAGGACTCTTCTTCTTCTTTCTGCTGCTTCCATTACAGGTCTGCACAGCAGATTATCTTTTTCCATATCTTCCTGTCCTGTGCATCTTGCTCAGTTACACTCACCACCTTCATGTCTTCTCTCACCACATTCATAAACCTTCTCTTAGGCCTTCCTCTTTTCCTCTTACCTAGCAGCTAAATCCTTAACATCCTTTTCCCAATATACCCAGCATCTCTCCTCTGCACATATTCAAAACAGCGCAATCTCACCTATCTGGCTTTGTCTCCAAACCATACAACCTGAGCTGTACTTGTTTCTAATCCTGTCCATCTTCTTCACAATCAAAACAAATCTTAACATCTTTAACTCTGTCACCTCCAGCTCTGTCTCGTCTTTTTTACTGCCTCCGTCTCCAGCCCATATAACATAGCTGGTCTTACTTACCATCATGTAAATCCTTCCTTTCACTTACTGATACCCATCTGTTACAAATCACTCCTGACACTCTTTTCCACCCACTCCACCCTGCCACACATAAACATGCAATGTTTATCACTACATTGTACAAGATTTGGTTTACACTATTATTGTGGCATTACAAACACACAATGAGATCCCAGTGGATGTATAGCTGTTTTCTTGATGAGGATATATAGGCTGATCTGAATTTCACTAAAACAAATGAAGATGTGTAAAATGAGGAAAACTGTTTGTTTGTTGGTTACTTGGTGTGGCATTAAACATCCTAAACATAGATAAATTTGACTTGTAACAAGAGACTCTGAGTGCTACAGTTTTGAAGGGAATGATTTCAGAAGCAGTTCAGACATTTGGCATTCTCAAGATACAAATGTCAGCTAATACTGTTATACCATTTAACTCTAACCTTGCAACATACAAGTGTTGGTTGATATCATTATATCACCTAATCCTAACCCTGCAATATAAAAATATTGGTTAATTCAATTATATTATCTAAAGGAGCATATCCTACTGACTCCAGTTGATGCTTAAATTATCCCCTGTTCATGCCCAATTTATAAGATAATTCTACTCAAACAGATGTCCTGTCAGAGCAAATGTTTTACCTTACTGTATGTGTATTAAAATTACATTCTGCTCAGTACAAAAAAATATTATGTCTGTGTTTACATTGACAGTTACTTCTCAGAAGTACAGTTGAAATTATCTAAACTGTGTTGTCATTATTATAGCAGCTGTGTCACAGAGTTTCGAAATAAAGAAAGGCTGCAGTTCCCTCTTGCAAGAAAGAGTAGAGTAGCACTATGGTGCAATGGTTAGTGAAAGCCGTGCCCTTTTTTGTCTTAAAGTAAACACGGCAACAGTATCAGATGATTGGTGGCCAGTTAACCTGCATGTTTTTGAACTTTATGATTAAAATGCTTAGGTTATGTTACAATTAGGTTACACGTAAGAGAGGATGATGCACTTTGCTGTCTGGGGTGGTTGGCTTGTGGGATATTTGCTTATTCGTTACATTTCTGTTTTCATTTCTGAATGTCTACAAATAAGCAACAAACTCAAGGTGCAAAATCAGTATAACTTTCAGCATCAGGGCATCTAAACAAAGTGAGAACCTAAATTTACAAATTGAAAAGTTGTAAACCAGAACATAAAAATGAAACACTTTGCTTTAGTTTTGTTCTTTTTAAAAACTTTTGTTCTCTTTCACTCCTATCTTCTTTGGTTTCTCAAGCACTGAGTTTCATTTAATTCCTAAGTGCTTGGTGTTTTTTTCTGAAACACAGAGTCTTTCAATTTAAATGCCAAGTTTTTTTCTGCTTCTAAGCCTAAAGTTTCCACTCCCAATAAGCATTATTTCTTTGGTGATTAAATGACCAAAGCCTTGACAGTAGTGTTCTACTTACATCTTGCATTATGTACCAAATGGCATTTGTGACTTTGTGTTAGATCTACCAAACCACCAAATGCAGAAGCATGAATAAATCAAACAAAAACAAAGCAGGTATGCATTGCCACTAAAATGCATAAAAGTTCTTTTATTTTTTATTGAAATGAAATGACAACACATGATTATACACTGGGTGGCATTTACAAGTGGCTGCAAGAAGAGTTTTATTTTTGTTGAATATTACCACAGGATCTTATTTGTGAATAAGATGTAGGTATTGTGTGTGTTTAATATTATCTACATTATATTTTGTTCTGAACTATGTTGGGCAAATGGTTTATTCATTTGTTTATATTCCTGTTTTTATTTTGACATAGGATATTACAAAATTACTCCACAAAGAGGGATATTTGAATGGCACATGGTCAGAAAAGAAAGAGCATTTATTAATGGATGCTAATATGGTAGGAGCAGGTGGAGCAATGAATGCAGTGAATGCAATAAATGTGAGTGGAGCACAGCTGATGCATCAGCCTGGTGGAGCAGTATATTTTCAAAAAGGAGAAGGGTCAATGGACATGATGAACAGAAGAGAAGAACTTGTTGTAGGTGGCGCATTCATGGAACAGGGAGATGAGTTTGATATTGTGGCTCTACCTGATCACTTACTAAAAACCTACTACATGGAGGTAATGAATTATTTTTTGGTGTATATGAACATATTTATAAATTTATGACCATCGGTCCATACTTGTTGCTTTATGTATTCATTGCAAACATATAGAGAAGGTTTATGGTTTTTATATGCATGAACTTAACTATTAAATTTTTAATTACTAGTTATGTGCATTTTAGAATGGAGGCAAGTGTGTTATTTAATATAATTACATAAAAAATCACAATAAGCAATCAGGATTTTTGGAAAGAATAAAATAAACAGCTTTAATTTGTAAACGCTGGACTGTAATGTAAGTTGTGTTTAGGTCGTGTTCAGCTTAATTGGAAAAAATGCTAGTCAAGATTGCGATGAATTAACTAAAACCTACATTCATGCAGTACTTTTGTTTGTGCTATGACAACCTTTATAAAAATATGTTATATATTTAAGCAGTGCAGATTTCAATTTTGCTGTGATATTAATAGTACTGAGAATACATTTTGGCATTTATTTAGATGTATGTATATATATATATATATATATATGTGTGTGTGTTTCTGCATATTTATAATTTTATTATTCTTTTACAGAAGGCAAACAATTATTCAGAAGAGCCTGAGGACAAGACATTTAAGTTTAGCACTGAAGAAGACAAAGCCTCTGTCATTTCTGCTGTTGACATTTGCAGAGATATAGATGAAAGTTTGGATGACAACTTTTTCAACAATTTGGGTCCCAAATTTAAAACGCTTGCAGGCATCTGCACTGTCAATGAAACTTCTGAAGCTACTCACAAAGACTTAGCAGTTAGTGTTGAGAAAAGTGCTATGGTATCTTTACCAGCAAAGCTGAGTGGCGATTTAATATTAAATCAGGAAATATCTAGTGTTCAGGTGAAAAGCCAAGTTCCTCCTCCCATTGTCCAACAGGACATGTCTATTACGGAGAGGTATAGTACTACTACATCTAAATCTGCTGTTTCACAGCCTGCTGTTTCACAATCTGCTCTTTCACAGTCTGCTCTTTCACAGTCTGCTCTTTCACAGTCTGCTCTTTCACAATCTGCTGTAAACTTGCAAAAAAATGTACTAGTTTCAGATACATCATCATCATATGTCCCTCAAACCATGTACTATGCCACTACCCCAGTCATTCAAGCCACTCGATACATTGTTGAGCCCCAGATACAGCCAAATGTGCTGATTGCAGATAGGGGCCCAGCCATTGTTACTGGTCTTCATGCTCCTATGAGGGTGGCTGAAAGTTCACTTACACAAAATGTACTACTTACAGACAAACGAGTGATCGCAACACCAGTTATTCAGGGTGGTGTAGTAGGAATCGATTCTGGTACTTTACGTATGAGTGAAATTCCTGTTGCCCAGAATTTAGTGCTTGTGGACAGATATGGTAATCGCATACAGGGAGGAGTAGCTGGATTAGATCAAGGCACTTTGCGCCTGGGTGAAATTCAGGGTTCTAAAAATGTGCTGGTAACTGAGCAGAAAGTATTGACAGGTGCCAGTGTGCAGGGTAACGGCATAGGTTTAGACCAGTCAACTTTTCATATGAGTGCAGTTCCAAGCTCTCAGAATGTTTTAAGAGTGGAAAAAAGAACAGAATCCATTCCTGTTTTACAGAGTATGAGGGTTGTTGGGGATCCAGCCAGTGTCCAAACTAAGAATATAGTTGTAAAGGAAAAAACAGTGGTTTCTGGTCCTAGCAAGTTGGCAGGAGTGACAGGCTTTAATCATGAAATAATCAGCATGACTGAAAACCTAAAGAATGTAAACTGAGAAGGATTCCTCGTTTTAGTCAGAAAAATACTTAGGAAGACTTGTACATTTTGCCCTACTGTTTCAGGTTTGCTGTGTTTTTTTGTAATGAGAAGAAAAGTAGTGCAAAGTACTGCTCTGGGCTAGGCATCTTTCAAAAAAATCTGTCATGAAAGCTGAAAGTGAATGTCACAGTCAGAAATGAATTTGTAATGTTGAACTAATTGGGGAGATAAGTTGCAGTGAACTGTAATTAGGATTTATATGAATGTTTCTATACAAGTAACCCAAACTGTGCACAGTATTTGTTAAGGGCCCTGTTTCAGTAGGCTAAACTTTAATAAGCTTGGTGTAGGCTGTAAAGCATGTGATATCTGAAACATTGTGAATTCAATAACAATTTGGATTCATATTTCTGGTTGGTATTGAGGCATTGGTGCCCTAACCCAAAGCTTATTAAAATGTTAGAAATCAGCTTCTAAATGAAATGCATTAAGGTGAGGCCTTTTTTGCTGTTTTATACATTTTAAAAGTAAAATCCAAAATCCTAACAGGTTTTAAATTAAATGCACAATTTTATAAGGTATACCTTCATTAACACCAGTTTGCTCTGCTGTAAGGACAGCAAGCACATTTTTCTGGGGAGATTATCTTGGAAAAGTTTTGGGAAAAGTTCATCTTATCCTGGAAAATTAAGTGATGCCAACATGTGAGCACAATAAATGATTGGGTCATACAATATATAAATCAGCAATGGTTAGACTGGTTAATCGCCATTCAAGGTTTTGACTTTCTTTTCTTTTTGGTGTTTTTTTATTTTTTTTGCTTCACTTCTTTTTTAATTTTGAATCACACCTTTTGAGATATTCTCCCAAAAATAATAAATTGGTAAATATAAAAACAGATAACACGATGAATAAATGAGTTGGTAAAACAATAGTAATTCCATTCTCATTTCCTGGTGGAATATCTGCCAGCCACGGTGGTGCAGTGGTACCGCTGCTGCCTCGCAGTTAGGAGACCCGGGTTCGTTTCCCAGGTACTCCTTGCGTGGAGTTTGCATATTCTCCCCGTGTCCACGTAGGTTTCCTCCCACAGTCCAAAGACATGCAGGTTAGGTGCATTGGTGATTCTAAATTGTCCCTAGTGCGTGCTTGGTGTGTGTGTGTGTGTGCCCTGTGGTGGGATGGTGCCCTGCCTGGGGTTTATTTCCTGCCTTGTGCACTGGGATTGGCTCCAGCAGACCCCCATGACCCTGTAGTTAGGATATAGCGGGTTGGATGATGGATGGATATCTGCCAGCTAATGTTTTGTTCAAGGTGTGGGACGATATATTGGTATTTTTCCCTTTTTTGCGCAGCAATGACAAGTTAGTATGTATTGTTTTTTTCTCTGGAACTTGTTGCTTTTAAATGTTATGTAAAATGTAAAACTTTTGTGTTTGTTTTTGTAAATTGTGCAATATATCACATATGAATTAAAAAGCCAATAGTGGTCTTTTTTAAAATTTTGATTCAGTATGTATAGCTTTATACTATATTAGTAGTTTTTATTCTAAATGAAACATTGTACATAGTTTTCATGCAGAAATTTAGCTGTACTCCATTAATTAAAACTGACATAAAGGTTACTACACATCATATAATATTAAACCAACTACTGGAATTTTTTAGTTGATATTCAAATAATCAATATTTAAAATTAGCATTAACACATTTCAGATATAAACGTTATTGTCATGTGTATGGAGTACAGTGAAATTTTTACTTTTACATAATATAGTTCATGTTTTTGTCTTGTTGAGTTATAAAATGTTTCTGTTGTGCATTTTTTAAAACAATTGTTGTAGGCAATGTTTGGTTTACAGGTTGAAAAGGAAAGAAGAACATTACCTTTTGATATTTAAGTGATGAACCTTTTGTGCAGTCTTTTGCATATGCACTTGTTTTTTTCATTTTTCAGAAGACAAATGTACAGTTTTGAACTGCCCTTAATGTGTAAAAGACTTCAAGTATTTTTTTTACTAATATCAAAGGCAATTTTATTATGCATTTACCTCTGTGCTGGTGATTGTTGTAATGCTGATTTGCATGAATGAATTTATTACAGAGCAGTTTGCATGTAGTCACAGTCCATGTAAAACTGGAGAACCCTTACTACTTTGTACCTCTTTACACTCTTTATGAGATATTCATTTTTTATGAACTGACAAATGATTTTAAGTATCATTATTGTTAATTACATATTTTTGCAACCTCTTTGCTTTTTATTTTGAAATAAAAAAAAATTGTTGTACAATACAAATTTCTAAATTATTTTCCTTAAATATTGCAATTATATGACAGTTCAGTTTTTATAGTGTCATAAAGTGCAATTACAGTTTTGGAATGGTGTTCCAAACAGAATTACAAATTAGAACATTAGGACAATCTAGACAAGAACAGGCCATTCGGCCCAACAAAGATCACCAGTCCTATCTGCTTAATTCTTCCAAAATAACATGAAGTCAAGTTCTGAACATCTCTAAAGTCCTACTGTTAACCATACTACTTGGTAACTTATTCTATGTGCTTATGGTTCTCTGTAAAAAGAAAAACTTCCTAATGTTTGTGCAAAATTTACCCTTAACAAGCTTCCAACTGTGTCCCCGTGTTCTTGATGAACTCATTTGAAAATAACAGTCTCGATCCACTGTACTAATTCCCTTCATAGTTTTAAAAACACTTCGTTCATTCCTCATCTTAATCTTCTTTTACTTAAACCCCCCTCTTTTACTTACCTCCTCTGTAGCTCTCGAATCAGCTAATCAGTCTTCTTGGGACTTTCTCTACTGCTGCTATGTCCTTTCTTTAGCCTGGAGACCAAAACTGCACACAGTACTCCAGATGAGTCCTCACCAGTGTGTTATAAAGCATTAGCGTAACCTTGGACTTAGAATGTTACATTATATAGCACAATGTGTACAGTACGTTATCCTTCTTAATGGCTTCTGGCAGTTGATTGTGACAAGTCTGCCTCCTAAATCCTTCTCATAAGGTGTACTTCCAATTTTCAGACCTCTCATTGAAAATTGAGAGGTCTCAATTCATATTTTCAATTCAATATCATATCATATTGTATTCATATCTAACATTTTTACTTCCTATATGTAATACTTTAAATTTACTTACATTCAATTTCATTACCACAAATCTGCTCAAGTCTGCATGCTGTCCAAGGCCCTCACATTCCATATTATCTGCCTATCCACCTAACTTGGTATCAGCTGAAAATCTCAGCAGCTTTTATTTAGGTCATTAAAATGCACAGATTGAGTACAACAAAACCATAATTGTGAAGACAAAGCATCTTGCAATATGCACACATAAAAATATACTGTATTACAGTTTGTAAAGTCATGTAGCTTACTAGCCCTAACAGTGGCATTCTGCAATGCATTATCACACAGGTAAACAACAACAGGTCCAGAATAACAACTTGATGCTATATATTTCTATGTTAATATAATTTTAAATACAAAATTACTTTTTCCAGTTGTTTAATTTAAGCTGTGTTTTAAAGCATTTGTAAAGATTTCAAAGAAATATGTATCAGTTTATTGTCTTCATTGATTTATTATTTATATGTTTTCTATTTTATTGAATTTATTAAAAGCAAGTTACATTCCATACAGGCAACAAACAACCTTTTGGATACGTGCATGTTTTGAATTCCAAATAAATGAGGTTATGATTGAATGTAACTTCTTAAAAAATGATTTGTTAATGTATATGAGGTGGCTTTGAAATAGAAAAGGATGCTTACGAAGGATATTCATTTTGACAGTGTTAATTCTCCCTGCTAAAGTGAGATGGAGGGTAGACCATCTATGAAAGTCTTGCATAAGTTTTTCCAAACAGATAGCAAAGTTTTGTTGAAAAAGAGATTTATATTTACTTGTGATGTTCAGCCCTAGGTATTTAAACTGATCTGCGATGATAAAAGGGAAGGTGTTCACTGGAAAGAGAACTTTTATTTAAATTAACTTTGAGTCCAGATATCTTTTCAAATTCTAATAGTGCTCTTACGACTGCAGGCACTGTATTTTTTGGATCAGATATATATATATATGGTACCATATCATCTGCATATAGTGATATTTTCTCTTCAAGTCCTTCTCTGATAATCCCCTTTGTCTCAGAAGCATTTTGAAAGTGAATTGTCAATGGCGATTGCAAATAGCAGGGTGACAGGGCATCCTTGTCTAGTACCATGTTCTAATTTGAAGTAGTCTGAAACCATGTTGTTAATACAAACATGAAACTTCTGGACTGGTATACAGGAGTTTGATCCATGCACGTATGTTTGAGACAAACCCAAACTTGTGCAATGTAGTGAATAGGTAGTCCCATTCAACCATATCAAATGCTTTTTCTGCATCCAGCGATAATAAGATCCCTGTTAGACTTTGTGAGTTAATATGATACATTAAATAGGCGTTGAAGACTGGAAGCTAAACGTCTGCCTTAAATAAATCCGGTTTGGTCTTTTGATATTACCTAAGGAAGCACTTTCTCAACCCTTTAGAGAGTATCATCATTATTCAGAAGTGAGATTGTGGTGACAAGGGGCATCCTTGTCTGGTACCACGTTCTAGTTTAAAGTAGTCTGAACAAATGTTGTTAATACAAACTGAAGCTTCTGGATTGGTATACAGTAGTTTGATCCATTCACACATGTTCGGGCCAAACCCAAATTTCTCTAATGTAGTGAAAAGGTATTTCCATTCAATCATGTCAAATGCTTTTTCTGCATCCAATGATAATATTTCTGGGGTGTTTGACTTTGGTGAGTATATTACATTAAACAGGCGTCAGAGATTGGAGGATAAGTGTCGACCCTTGATAAATCCAGTTTGATCTTGTGATATTACCGAAGGCAGCACTTTTTCCATCCTTCTGGCTATGATTTTTGAGAGTATCTCTACATCATTATTCAGAAGTGATATTGGTCCTAATGAGTCCTTATTTTTCTTAAGAAAGATGGTAATTAATTCTTGGTAAAATTGTATTGTCTCTGGCTTCTGTAAATGTTGATAATAAAAGGGGAGCTAATTTAATTGAAAAATATTTATAAAATTCGGCAGGGTAGTCATCAGGGTCTGCTGCTTTCCCACTGTTAAGTGAGTTAATAGCAGCTAGTCATTCTGAAAGTGTCAGAGGTTTATCCAATTCCTCTGCACTGAGAGTATCTACCTGTGGTATTTGTAATGCACCGAGAAACGCATTAGATTGTCATCTTCTTTACACTGAGTAGGATATAAGGACTTATACCGTCTTTTTCCGAAAATAAGACACTGTCTTACTTTCTTTTTTGGTCCAAAATACGCACTAGGGCTTATTTTCGGGGGAGGACAAAAATAAAAGTATATTTATATATTTTTATTTAATATTTATTTATTTTACACAGAATACAGAAATTAAAATTTATTCAATTACAGTCATGTCATCTTCTTCTGGAACATCGTCATAAATCAAGATTTACACCCCTGGAGTCTTCCACAATTCCCTTTTTGTACTCGACGGAATAGCTCTTTCGTTTTGTTCTCATTTTAACTGCGGTTAAAAATTATTCACTTTATAAAAAATAAAATTACGTATGAGGAAATAATCAGACTTACAAGACTGAAATGAACAAACATTGTATCTGCACTGTCGCTCAATGTAGACTGCTGCCTTAACGAACAATTATTTATAGTGTGCGCCAACGACGCGTTCTGTCGCATTCCGCATATGCATGCCCCCCTCCACCCCCTCCCCACCTCATTCGACCATACTCTGCGATACGCGCGACGCAGTACAACACAGCAGAGCAGAGCGGACACAATATTTACGGTATGTATTCATGCTGCCTTATGTTGTATTTTTAAGATAAATTCCAAGAATTAATTTGAAACGAACTGTAGAGGTAAACAATGAATTTCTCGGAATATTTTATTTCAAACATTTCTCTGAAATACGAGTATTAGGGAAGCTAAACATACTTAATAAATCAACAGCATTTTTTAACGAATTCTTTTTTTCACATTATTTTAACTAGGGCTTATTTTCGGGGGAGGGCTTATATTACAAAAAGTTCCGAAAATCTCGATAGGGCTTATTTTCGGGGGATGTCTTATTTTCGGAAAAAGACGGTAGTAGTTTCTAAATGTGTGCATTATATTTTTATGGTTAATGATTTTGTCTCAGTCTGTGTTGGTAATTACTGGTATTGCTTTGCAAATTCCTGCTTGTGTATTTGTTGAGCTAAGATCATCAGCCTTCTCTCTGTGTTCATAGTAATGATGCCATGATTTAAAAATGAGTTGTTCAGTTTCTTTTGTTGTCAAGAGGTTGGGTTCTGAATGCAAAGCCTGTCTTTTCCTATAACATGTCTCATTTTTGATCTGTTCTGGTAATTTCACTGATTAACACTGATGCCTTCTTGGTTTCCGATTTATTTTTGTGGGACAGATATGAAATAATTTGACCTCTTAATAATGCCTTCAGAGTTTCACAGAGTATTCCTGCAGAGACCTCTGAGGATGTATTCATCTCTAAAAAAAAATCACTTTGCTTGGATATAAACTCTGTACAGTTGTCGTACAGTTGTCTGGACAGTTCTCATCAGATAATAAAACTGTGTTAAGACACCAGCTGTGAGATGATTATGTGGAGCCTAATGATTTGAGTGCCATGATCAAAGGGGCATGGTCACTGATAACAATAGCATCGTACTTGCAAGATTAAATCATGGGCAAAAATTTATTATCTTAAAAGAAATAATCAATTCTTGAGTAACAGTGATGTACTGGTGAGAAGAAGGAATATGCTCTTGAGTTTGGATTTAAAAATCTCCAAGGGTCTGATAAGTTGTGATCAATTACAAACTGTGTAATTGTTTTTGCAGTGCTAGATGTTATTGCACCTGTGTCAGGAGACCTATCCAGGGGCCTCATGTATAAATGTTGCGTACCCACAAAAATGTTGCATACTCCTGTTTCCATGCTTAAATCGCAATGTATAAAACCTAAACTTGGTGTAACGCCACACACATTTTCACGGTAGCTCAAACCTTGGCGTACGCAAGTTCTCTGCTCGGTTTTGCAAACTAGTGGCACCCAGTGTCAAAGCAGTGCTTTTGTTCCAGTGTGGTTTCCCCTTCTTTATTAGATCCACATCCCTGATGCGGCTTTATCATATATACTGAAATTAACCGCATATTGTTTATTAGTTTAAGGCATCTGATTGAAAATAACTTGTTACAATATAGTGGTCCACGGAATAGCCAAACTATTCCAAATACCATAGCTGCTTTAGCATTGTTACTCTCATTGCACTTTCTTCTTCTTCTTTCAGCTGCTCCCGTTACGGGTTGCCACAGCAGATCATCTTTTTCCATATTACTCTCACTGCACCACTCGGAGTATTTATATCACTGTATCTGAGTGTGAAATCACAGCTCTACAGCAGCTGATCAGAAAGAGAATTATCGGCATACAGCATCTAGCACACGCTGCCTCAGCCATGCTGCCTATTTGAGCTGCTCTTATATGACAAACGCTTCAGAGCCTTTCCTGTACTGACCTCACAGTTCAGAAACAGTTTCATCCCAAGAACTATAAACGCACTCAATCAGTCCATCTAGTGCTCCATATAGAACTCTTTGTACTTACAAGTACAATCACCTCATTGTAAGCTTACGATAGTTATAATATTGTACAACCTGAGCCACTTTATAAAGTGTGTATTTACATATGATGACGATATCATTTTTAAGATGAAATGCAGCAAAATATGTTTATTATATTATCAGATAAAACTTTAACTTCATTTAAATAATCTATGTCGTTAATAATTAAACATGTGAGGAGACAGTGTCGCAGCGCTAGCAAGGAGCTGGTGCTCCGTTCACAGATCTGTATTCTTGCTGGGACTGGCGCGACACTGGAAGAACAGATGGATAGAATAATTAAACGTACTACGAAGATATTTCAATGTTCCTTAAAAGTTTTGAAGAATCGGCATTCTCAGCTTACAGATTGCTTAATGTCCATTAAAGAGCTGATTGTGTGGTGATTGGGTATTTGGAGAAAGAAAAGGAAGGACAGGAATTGGCATCTTGTGTGAGGCATGAACAATCTCTGGACCAGGCACCAGCTCGTCACTATCACTGCGCCACCGTGTTCCCATGTTTAATACATGCTTTAATTCCTATAATCATGAAAATGATATCAAGTATACATCTCAGTTTTTAAATTATTCAGAGAGCTGTAATATCATGAATGTAATGGATTCTGTGTCCTGTTGGAGGAAGAGAAAGCCTGTTTAAGAAGCACATAGTGATTCACACACATAGAGCAGATAGAAGAACAAATACAACACAAAGTATTTAATGTGCTACTTTAGTTACAATGGTATTTGAGAAACTAGAAAATTAAACAATTTTAAGATGAAGTTTATGATGTTCTACTTTAATGACAAAATAAACTATGTGATTAAAGTGGAAATTTCGAGATTAAAGTTCCGTGCTTTTTTTTCCACTGTGTGCCTATTTTTTTCTCTGTACCCTAATAAGCTTCCATATAACACTCAGACGGTGGGCTATAACTTGCCTTTTCATGGCAACTTTGATATCTAACAACTTCTTTTTTATGTCTTCACTGTGCGACTTTGTGAACTTGAAGTCTCGAGTTTCTCTGACACTCTTATGTCACTCGATGTCACTGTTTAAACCAACAAATAGTAAGTTTTTCCTTGCCTCCACTTGGTATTCGCTGAAATCTTCTATTTCCCCCCGTGCTTTTGCCATTGCCTTTTCACAGAATGCTGAGCTTAAGGACTATTTATATTGATTTGCATATTCAACGAGGCATATTTGTGGGAGGAGTTGGGGAGTGGCAGCAGGAGCGTGCACATGCGTTACTTTTCACGCTGACCGGGATTTATGAAGCGGAAGAATGTGGAAGTTGGCCTACGCAAAGATTTATGCATCTGTATTTTTTTGTGCATATGAACATTTCCGCTTTTGTCCGTACGCCATGTTTCAGTGTGAATTCTACGCACAGCGTTATGCATGAGGCCCTAGGACAGCATGTTTTCACTTAAGAAATCTAGCAATAATTAGACCCCTCATAACTTTGCAAGATGCTGAAAAATTAGTTCACGCTTTTGTTTTTAGTCAACTAGATTACTGTAATACACTCCTCTCAGGACTACCCAACAAAGACATCAATAGATTGCAACTAGTACAGCTTGACAGCTGCTAGAATCTTAACTAGATGTCACTACACTGGTTACCTGTGCCATTTAGAATTGACTTTAAAATACCACTTATGGTTTACAAAGCCTTAAATAATCTCACTCCACCCTATATTTCGCAATGCCTCTCACCTTACACTCCAAATCGTAACCTTAGCTCTTCAAATGAGTGTCTGCTTATAATTCCAAGAGCTAAACTTAAAAGAAGTGGTGAGACAGCCTTCTGCTGTTATGCACCTAAAATCTGAAATAGTTTACCGATAGAAATTCACCAGGCTAATACAGTGGAGCACTTTAAAAAACTGATAAAAACACATTATTTTAATATGGCTTTCTTATAACTTCATTTTAGTGCTACCCTGATATTCTGTATATTGTGAGCTGGGGGGCTGATCGCACCCCTACAAGATATGGACGCTCCTCTAAAAAACACTGAAAGACTACCTTTACATTGCTCCCTTGCTTGTTGGGCTTACTTGCGGCTGATCTATCGTGCGACACTTTGCATACTTATAAGTCCGAACAGCACCTGTCAGATTTGGATTGTTTTGCTTTTCTCTCTCTCTCTCTCTCTCTCTCTCTCTCTCTCTCTCTCTCTCTCTCTCTCTCTCTCTCTCTCTCTCTCTCTCTCTCTCTCTCTCTCTCTCTCTCTCTCTCAGACCTTTCCTGCTCCTGATGCGCACTCCTTTGAAGAGGAAGATATGTTTGCATTCTTTTACTTGTGAGACGGAACTGTCATCTCCGTCTTGTCAAGGAGCACGTTTAAACTTTTGAAAAAAACAGACATATGTTTGTTTGCAGTGTTTGAATAAAGTTCCTGTCTCTACAACCTCCTGTGTTTCTGTGCAAATCTGTGACCCAAGCGTGACAATATGCATTTAATTATCATTTTTATCATGGCTACATGATCTGTACTAACCCCAACTTTCTCTGCTGTTGTTTCTCCGGTTTTCTGTGGTGGCGATCTGTGCCACCACCACCTGATCAACACACCATGCTGTCCCTACATTGATGGATGGAAGGCCAGATGTCCACATGACCATCATCATCTAATTCTTCCACGTGAAGCCTGAAAACCATGAGGACTGATTTAGATCATTTATATTAGGTACTGCAGAATGCCCAGTGGGGGCTGGGTGGTCTTATGGCCTCAGAATCCCTGCAGATTTTGTTTGTTTTTTTTTATCCAGCCCTCTGGAGTTTTTTTTTTGTTTTTTCTGTCCTCCAGGCCATTGGATGTTATTTTACTCTTTGTTACTTAGCATTGCCTAATCTTATTTTTATATTTTTCTGTCTTCATCTTGTAAAGCACTTTGAGCTACGTCATAAATGTTGTTATTGTTGTAAAAAGTGGGTCTCCTGTAAAAATATTATCTTGGCGTTTAGATCTTTTAGGTGAGAGAACACTTTCTTTCTCTTTAATTCATAATTAAGACCTTTGACATTCCAGCTCACAAAGTTCACTGCTTGGACATAGAGACATTGCTTCTGAGCGTTTGTTGACATTTTGTAGTCTTAGATTAAGATAGTACATTATTACATAATATAGCTTTTACCTTATTTTTCAGTTTCTCCAGAAGTTATTGCTATGAAGCCTATTGTTGCATTGGCACTTAAAATTGTAAGGGTTGAAAGGATAGATTAGAAATAGCTTGCTCTCTTTCTTACTCCCCCCAAATCCCCCGCCCTTCCATTTTGCCTCCACACGTGAGGCTACACCACACTTCATGAAGTCCCAGTCCTCTGACATACCTAGAGACTGAGCACTTCCAAAAGAAAACAAGCTGCTCTGCAGCAGTGTACAAGGATTAAAGTAGAGATACTGTATCTATTGACAATACAGTCCAAATACAATAAACATAGAATATAATCTTAAACAGTCCTTAAAGAGTAAAGCCAGGGAATGATGTTAAACAGTAGCCATGGATAAGAAAATAACATGTGATCTGTTACAAGTTAGTCTTGAACTTGAGGTCTGTTTAGACTTAGATGCAGTTTTAGGTGTCTTATGTTTTTCTTTCTGAGCTCTTTTAATGCTATTCATACTTGTATATGCTTGCATTTACTTTAATTAAATCCCCTCGGGTTCCGTAAGTACAGGATTCCTTGGGATGATGGTATAAAAAGTAAAATAACAAAGCTGCTAACAGAATTCCACTTCAGATGGCCATCTTCCGAAATGGACAAAACAAAAAATCCCCAAGACCAAAGTCTTCATTGACTTAAACCATAGTTTGTCAAGGGTTATCTCTTTTTTCTTCCCAAAAAGTGAGCACAATAAAACCTTGTAGTAGGTCACACTAGTGGTGGCTTATTCATATAGGGTACCCTGCATGGAGAGCGCTTTGAGTAGTGAGAAATGCGCTATATAAATGTGAAGAATTATTATTATTATTACCCTGCAGATAAATATGGAAAAAATACAATTCTTTTTCTGCAGCTGTTTTCACAGAAGCACTTGACGAGATGAACACATAGCTGAAATAATAAACTTGACTGGGATTATGGTCAGAATTAATGAGAATTACAGAATATCAATAACTCTCATTCTTTATTTGCCATTATTGAAAAGCTACCAAACCTTCGCAAACAGTGAGCTCCTCATGTTTCATCCACCAAACAGATGATAAAATGATAAAAAGTAAGCTTATTAGACTAACTCTAAATATTTCCTTACCAAAATATGAAATTAAGCCAGCTTGATCTCAGCACAGGAACAATTTAGCTGTTATGTCTAGTTTTACCTACCTACTAGTTTTCTTTAAATCACATGTAACAAGAGATACCTCTGAGTATAGCAAGCTGTGTTGTCCTTCAATTTTCTTTCTGCCACTTTAGAGCACTGTGATTCATTTTATGAGTGTTAGTGCACCCAACAGTGGACTGGCATCCTGTTGTCTATCTTTTGTTACATGGATATGCTCAGACATCCTGCAATTCTGCCTGGTATGAGGTCAGTGCATGGATTGATGTAGTATTGCTGTAAGTAATATTCACATCTCAAAATACACAAATATGTTTTTAACATTTTATTTTGCACCAAGCTTTCTTTCACTTTTAAACATATGAGAAAGTTCACAAATATTTCAACCCTGGGTGTGAGTGCATTTCTTTAAAAAGCTGACAACTCTGCAGTGTGCCAATGAAACAAAGTTGCCTTCAGAATTCAGGTCACAATGATTCATTCATATTTGGATATTGCAGGGAGGGTTACATTTCTTTCCTAATCATTTTAAGGATTATTTAAAGAAGTTGTCCTTAAAAAATATACTTTGTGATATAATCTGAAAAGAGTTTAAGTTTACAACAAAAATAAGATTTCAGATCATGTTTTGCTAGAGAGTGAAGTGTGGACGGAACAATTAGAAGAAGATATCAGAGTATTGTGTGGATGAAGAATTAAGGTGAACGTTAAAGGTCAGGTTTTTGTCCAGTAAGTGTCCAGACAGCAGTGATGTGTGGAGCTGAGACATGAGCAATACAGGCGGCGCACTAGAAGACGTTAAATGTGGCAGAAATGAGAATGTTGAGATGAATGTGTGGAGTTAAAAAAGGACTGACTAGGAAATGAGACGGTCAGAGGTACAACAAAAGTGGGAGAGATATCTAAGAAAGTACAGCAAAGTAGTTTGAAGTGGTGTGGACATGTGATGAGGAGAAACAATGAATATGTAGGCAAAAGAGTGATGGGGATGGAAGTACAGAAGGAGAGAAAGTGAGGGAGACCAAAGTAGATGTGGATGGATAAAGTTAAAAAAAGATATGAAGGAAAAGGGCATGACTGGTGAGGAGTTGTAGGAGAAGACTTGAGGCGCTTTCAAAAACGCATTTTTACAAGATGATTGTGATTTATAAAGGGTAAATTGCATAGAAATGTGCGTACACCAGATTTTATAAATCTGATTTTATTTTAACATATGCAGTTTCCTGTATTTTGGCATACCCGTATTTTCAATCTTCAAATCACTGCAAAGTTTGATAAATGAGCACAACACAGAACGGTGAAAGTCTGCAGCCTCTTGAGTATCAGACCCGCTAGTCTGATCATTGGTAAATAATGGCCAGGACACCTAGAAAATTAGAATGAAAATCACAATAAAGGTGACAAAAATCTAAAAAATAAAGAAGAAACATTAAAGCGTTTGCATGTAACATATATTAAAGCCTGCTAATGAAAATTTAGAAATCCAGTTTTGCCTTTTTTGTAAACACACAGACTGGGAAATAACACCTTACTTAATGGAGTTAGTTGTCCAACTAAAAGTAAAGTTGGTTAGGATGAGAACCTGTAGACACAATGATCATCCAGGACTGAACTTGGAAACTACTACTCTAGTCTATCTCTGAAGGAGTTCATCACATTTGTTGCACAATTACTAAATCCGTGGTGAGTTTCAATCTTTGGGGTGGTGATTGGCCTCCACGTTAATATTCGTTTGTCGTTGGGGTGGAGCAGGGTGGTGTCTGCATAAGGAAACAATAGAATAGTCCTTGATTAGATCGGAAATGAATGTCTCCACGTCTTCCTATCACATACAAGCAGGGTTGCACGTACATGTCTCTATGCCTTACATTCACATTCACATACTGTCTCCCTAAAGCTGCTTCTTTAATTTATAGATGTCAGAGATAGAAAGGAAAATGTTTCTATTAGAACAATTATGCTCAGCCACTCTTCAGTCATATATGAATCTTTCTAAATTTTAAAACCAAATGTCAAAATGGAAAGAAAGCCAGAAAATGCAACCAAAATGCATCTAAATATCTTTTTGAGGTAGTGAAAAGAAAACAAAAAACAGACTATTGTAGTAACAACAATGCTTATATGCATTCTTGTAATGGTAGCTCTGCCATTTATTTTGTCAGTCCAGCCTTTACATGGCTTTAAGGCCTTGATCATGAATGTAGCATAGTTGTGCAGATGACATCACACATGACGTGTTAAAATTAAAAAAATAAATCTTTAAAAATATTATTAATAACATATTTTATACATTGCACACTTCCATGAAAGCTGTGTGTTGGCAGACTGAATCTCAACAGTATGCTCAGGTTTGAATGATTTCTGTGGGAAATATAAGGAACACATTTATAAAAATAAAAAAATGCCAAAGTGGTTCTTAGAGTAATGCCACAGGAGAACAATTTTTGGATCCCAAAAGAACCACCCATGTGAAGGTTTCAGAAAAAAACCTTAATCTTTTTAGATCAGTAACAGGCTCCAAAAATAACCATGATTAGATCATTTCTTTTCCTGTTAATACTGCTAAGTAGTCTATTATATATTAAAGATTTGTTTTATATTAGTAATCTTAGGAAAGCACAAATAACTCGTTTTATATGTAAAGAACCCTTCCCAGAATGAAATGGGTCTTTATCAAGGGATGGAGCTAGAAGGATCCACACAAACCAGTAAAATACCATTTTAGAATCATTATTTCTCTGAGTATATAATTAGTTCAATTACAGTTATAGTTCTAATCTCTATATACATATACAGTAATCCCTCCTCCATCGCGGGGGTTGCGTTCCAGAGCCACCTGCGAAATAAGAAAATCCACGAAGTAGAAACCATATGTTTATATGGTTATTTTTATATTGTCATGCTTGGGTCACAGATTTGCGCAGAAACACAGGAGGTTGTAGAGAGACAGGAACATTATTCAAACACTGCAAACAAACATTTGTCTCTTTTTCAAAAGTTTAAACTGTGCTCCATGACAAGACAGAGATGACAGTTCCGTCTCACAATTAAAAGAATGCAAACATATCTTCCTCTTCAAAGGAGTGCGTGTCAGGAGCAGTGACTGTCACAGAGATAGAGAGAAAAGCAAACAAATCAATAGGGCTGTTTGGCTTTTAAGTATGCGAAGCACCGCTGCACAAAGCTGTTGAAGGCGGCAGCTCACACCCACTCCGTCAGGAGCAGACAAAGAGAGAGAGAGAGAGAGAGAGATAGAGAGAGACAGAGTTTGTTTTTCAATCAAAAATCAATACGTGCCCTTCGAGCTTTTAAGTATGCGAAGCACCGTGCAGCATGTCATTTCAGGAAGCAGCTGCACAAAAGATAGCAACGTGAAGATAATCTTTCAGCATTTTTAGACGAGCGTCCGTATCGTCTAGGTGTGCGAACAGCCCCCCTGCTCAATCCCCCTACGTCAGGATCAGAGAAAGTCAGCGCAAGAGAGAGAGAAAAGTAAGCTGGGTAGCTTCTCAGCCATCTGCAAATAGCGTCCCTTGTATGAAATCAACTGGGCAAACCAACTGAGGAAGCATGTACCAGAAATTAAAAGACCCATTGTCCGCAGAAATTCGCGAACCAGCAAAAAATCCGCGATATATATTTAAATATGCTTACATATAAAATCCGCGATGGAGTGAAGCTGCGAAAGGCGAAGCACGATATAGCGAGGGATTACTGTATACATAAAATTCAACATCTGTTTGTCTGCATGTCTGTCTGCTTTTCACAAGAGAACTACTTAACGGATTAAGATCGGGCTTTTTTCTATAATTTGCTTGAACATTCCAGTTGATTTTGCGATTTCTATCATAGTTAGCTTGCGGTACCGATTTATTTATGCAAATCCAAGAGACACACAGCAGGCCGAGAGGGGCGGGGCCCTCCTCACTCACGTGACAGCCTCAGGGCGTAACCAAACCTCCACTTAGCTAGCGAACGAGAGAACTACTTAATGGATTTAGATCGTTTTTTTTCTATAATTTGCTTGAACATTCCGGTTGATTTTGCGACTTCTCTCATCTCGCTAAGAATCATAGTTTGCTTGCAGGAGCGATATATTCACGCTAATCCAAGACAGAGGCTGTGGGCTGAGTGTAGGGGAAAGCATGACGTCAGAAGTGGAGAGCCGGACACAGCCTTCCTCACTGTCCTGTTTCACTGTTATGCAGGCGAAGCCACGGGGGACGGGTAGTATTTTTTATGTAAGTAATATGAGGCAGTGGATCCTAATATTTAATAAAATTTAAGACTATGAAACCATAGTGGAGTGCAGAGCAATCCTAAATGCAGCCAATATCAGTGCTGTTATACATTTTGTGAGGTGCAAATGAGGGAGAGAAGGCCTAAAGAAAAGTTGGGGTGCCAAATGGGCTACTCGGGATACTGCCAAAGTCCAAAATTTGGAACAAAAATGAGACCAACAATAATAAGAAGTAACTGATGCCTTCCTAGCCTCTGCAGCTTCTCAAAACTTTTGACTCTCTTGAGCAGGTATGGGTCGAGGAGAACGCTCATGTGGGACTGCATTCCTCAGAATGAGATGCCATCTTCCGGGAGCAATCAAATTTATGTTGTCCCACCGGAGGAGTCTGGTTTAGTGTAATGGGGGCATGGCTTAGGTACACTCACTGGGTGGCTTCTTGAAGTTATTGAGGAGAAAAGAGACAGCATTGTTAGTGTTGGTGCCCCCTCTTGCCCTGGCAGGGTACTGCATACCTTGTCTGAGCCTGAAAAGTGATCCTCAGGTGCCCATGCCTGACAACCTTTAGAACAGATACAGCTTTGTCTGTTGTTTCGTTCTTGCACTGACAAACACCTCAATGAGATAATTTATTTCAGTGAATCACAAATCTAGTCCAGTCAATGATTTAATCATTACAATCTCTCAAGCCAAAACATTGTGGTTAAAAGTTTTGACTTAGACTTAGACTTAGAAAGTTTTGAATTAGATACTCATCTAATTATAACCTAGACTGGGTCATGATAGTTGAAACCTCTAAGAAACAGAAGTCAGAAAAAGATAAAATGAGTAATATGGAAGGGCTGAAAAAGTCCAGTAATCATCTGACATCAGGTACGCTTGTCTGGATTTAGCAAATCCTGTTTATAAAAAATGTCTGATATTATACATCAGCATTACTCACTAGTCAAAAGTCAGAATTTGCCCAGTCTTGCCATTTCTTTATCAATAATGTAATTCTCACTCATAAGAAATTATAGTGCCATTAACAAGGCTATAATGTGTGTCTTTCTTGGTTTTCATGTGTCAGCATGTCTGTTTTTTTTAAACGTGTTCAGCAAATGCAATGCCAAAATCTCTTTCAAACAGCAACTTTAAAATTAGCCTAATCAATACTAACTTCTCTTTCACATCACAATTTGTACCCTTCAGTCCTATTAAATACTACTTTGGACTTCAGTCCAGACTATGTTTTAGAGCAATAGCTATTTGGGGAATCACAATCTAGTTGACCATAACTGTGGGATTGATTCTCATGATGATAATGAAGAATACTGTACTATGTCACAGGGATGCCCTAAATTGGGAGCTTTAGTTCTTCTTTATTGTTTTCATTATCTGTTATCACCTGTGCTGCAATGCATTCAAACCATTTTTGTTTTGATTTAATTTTTGAAAGTTTTTAATGTTACTTTATTTATTTATTTTTTTTCATCATAATGGCTCTGACATCTTCACCTCACCATCATATGCCATTCTGTGTGTATGCATTTTCGAGGCTATGTGGCTGATAGGCACATGATGCTAATGTCATGTGAGCCGTGACATATAATACAGCCATTCACATTAAAACCTATGGCACATTACTCTTTTTTCCATGATTTTCAGTGTACATAATCTTAGCAAGTTGGGGGCAGTCAGAGGTGTGTTCCCATGAAGCCGGTCACATAATGTGAGATGCCCAGCGACTCACTCCAACTAGTCCACCACTCAATGTGATAAAATCAAACAAATTTTGCTTTTTATTTAGTCGAGAAAATTAAGTGAGTGTCTGAAAAGCTTAGAGACATCATGCGAAAGACTAAACACTCGTGAAAATTAATAACAATCAAAAAAAAGAGGAGATCTTTAAGTCTAAAATGTTTTATTTTTGACTTTTACTTTGGTTAGCTGCAAAAATGAACATTCTGTCCATCTGGAAATTCCATCAATCCAATTTGAAAATAATCTGCAGTAACCCGTCCTTATCCAAAGTAAGCTGAATAAATGAAACTGCATGACTGAAACCCAACCAACAAGGAGCCATCACAGAAAAGAGACTTCAAGAAGGCACTTATTTTAAGTGCATTTTATGAAAACAAAACAGTCATCTGCATTCAGAATTTCTTCAAGGATGTTCCTGTTACACTTCAAGTAGGAGGCAGCAACATGCATTCTCCTTGTTACTGTTTTGTCATAATAATCAACATAAGAAGAGAGGAAAAAATAGTCGCCCCAAATAGCACATGTTCTACCGTAGTAAAACTAAAGGTAAAGTTTGAATTAAGTGATCAGGAGATGATGCTTAGTCAAAATAAGAGCCAAGATTTGCTATCAAAGTAACTATCACTAAAATAACTACACCTAGATAACTTTCATGGTTATCAAGTACACTTTAAAGCACAACTGTAAATTAATAGATGAAGCAACTAGTTACAGTATAGTTTGGTATGACAATTTATATACTGTACTACTGTATATGTACTGCATATTGTCACACACATGTGTTTGTGAGACAGCGTAAGGGCTCTTGTGATGACAGTTACCCAACAACCCAAGGGTTAGTGCTGAGTTCTCATGCTTTCTCTCTTCCTTCCTCTACAGAACAGAAGATTGATGGCTGTTCCACCACTGAAGTCATTTCTGTTGTCCATCCTCCTGGACCCGTCCCTTCACACCTGGAATCCATATAACCAGAAGTTCAGCCATTTTCAGTTATTTCTTTGTTGGACTTCTGTCTGAAATGACATTGCTTTTGTCTTTGCTAAAGACCAACTTATTTAATTTAACTTTACATTATACAAGGTCATGACAACCCCCAAACCTTTTTCTGCATTGCTTCTCTTCTTTTACAATATATATAAAATATGTATATAAAATTTATATACAGGTATACTGCGTATACAGTAATATATTCATTAACAAATCCTCTGAGAACAAAGCACCTTTATAAGAAAGCTGGCCTAAAATACAATATGGTCACATTCAAGTTCGCAAGTTCTTTTAAAGAACCATACGCAACACAAGAATATTTTAGCAGTTTTTCCTAAAGATACAGTAAGTATACATCTCCATTGTTGTTATCATTTCAAGCAGCTATTAAAATCTGTCAAATTAAAGTTATTTGCCCAAAGTGAAATCAGTGTCTGGTAAAACAAATTATACTCTATTAAAAAGACGAAACAGCAAATTACATTAAAATTAGTTGGCAGAGCATTTATTTATGTAGTGTAACATTACACTGTTATTTCACAAAGTACAAACTTTTTAAATAATCGCCCATCAAGTGTACTGCATGATAATAGTATTGTGAAATTGTAACCCAATAATTACTTGATTGATCTTGGTTTAGAAATTCTTCATACACAATCAGGAACATTAAGATTGCATCTTTATCACCAGACATGCTGTCTCAGAGTCGCTCATATGTCTGAAGTTTGTACTTTTGAACAAGCAGCCCAACTGCAATGAAAACCTATTCACACTGGGCTTTTTTATGGACAAACTTTGCCAATGACGACTTTGTAATTATACACTAATATTGTGTAATTAGCTCAATCTGAATATTTTGGGCTTACTGCACTATTTCACTTTTTTCATATTTCAATTATTAGATTATAGTAGTTAAATTTGAGACATGCCTTAAGCAGTTTCTTTTCCTGCTATGGTACTTGAGAAAATTAATCTTAAAGAGTATAATTACATATTTCTTTTCACGTGGCAACTTCACACCCAGACACATGCAGCATAATTGACATCGATGTTATTGAATTTTGTTGGTTTCATCTGTGCTTTAAGTCTATTTATAGATACATTTGTAATTATATTATTAAATCAGCATAGATAGATAGATAGATAGATAGATAGATAGATAGATAGATAGATAGATAGATAGATAGATAGATAGATAGATAGATAGATAGATAGATAGATAAAAATAAATGTTCTGACTTGGCAGTCACATTCACAGTGAGGCATTGTGCAGACATATTGAACTCCGGTAGCATTTCTGTGCCAAGTATAGGCACCTTCAAGAGCAAAAATGTATAAACCAAATAAAAATAAAAAGCGCAAATAATGACAAACAGAACTGAAAGTAAATATTATAGTCTCTAGATGTTCATTATCCCTACTTGAAATTTTAAGGAACTTAAAAATAACTTATAGAGAAATATATATGGGAAAGAGAAATGTACAGATAATGAATGAAAAGGAAAAAATATTCCACAGTTCACGGGATAATGGTTAGCACGGTTGCCTCACAGTTCTAGTGTCCTTGTGAAGTTTATATATTTTCCCAGTCCTCATATGGGTTGCTTAACAAATCCTAACGACTTGTAGGTTAGATTAATTAACACACTTGGTTTAGTCTGGTGTGAGTTTGTATGCTAAATGGTGGGGACAGATGGTTGTTATCATTTGTCTTATGCTGCTGTGAGAGGCTCAACCTTCTTGCAACCTTCTATTGGTCATATTTTTAAAATGAATAAACCTCATGCAAATAATACAATGCATCTTGCTCCAATCTGATTTTATAATGAACTCCCATATTTTTTTATGCAGGAGTTCTCTCTTATGCCACAAAGGACAGTAATGAAGTTGGTTTAGGTTTGTCTTATTGACATGCACATATACTTGTAAGAATACTTTTCTTAAATAATGGTTCAGTACTTTCTTCAGAACTCCACTACGCTAAAAACATAGTTATACAGTACTTCATAAAATGTATTGCACAGTTGGAGATCACCTAGATATCTCAGATAAGCTGAGTAATAGCACTCCTAGGCATGAGGGGATGTTTTTGCTATTCATGTCTCTTGTTCCCTCCACATCACAGCACCGTCACTAGGAGGTGATACAGTAAAAACTGCAAAGCCAGTATTAACCTTATGATTAGACTCAGTACAGTACTCAGTTTGAAAAAGGTGATTAAATGAGGGCAACATGAAAAACATTTTATATAAAGAGAAATTTTAATTCTTTAAAATTCTTGCTTTTAATTTTGTTTGCAGCTTGTTGCTTTGTATTGTTATATGCTCCATGAGAATCTACAACTTCCCACAAGTACAAAATCTGTGAAGTCAATTATTTCAAATAAATTTCTAGTTAAAACTGTTAGTCCAATAGTAGATATCCTCATCTCCAGAAACTAATATGGTAGAAATGTACATTGAACAAAATGGTAACACTGTTAATGTTTTTTGTTTTGTTTTTATTTGCAATGCCAATAAATATAAAGCTTACATTTCATGTTTCAGCTTGGAAAACATTACAGTGCACATATGCTGACACATCTACCTACTTGAACAACTAAATTGGATTCACTGGGAAGCCAGGTTAAGAGACAAACCTTGAATTATTTTTTAATTATTTTTCAGAAAAATGGGAATGGGCACATAGTATCTAGCATGTCTTATAAACAATCTATTTAGGAAATATGTTTGACATAATATGTTAAGAGAAATGTATGTTCATTTTATTTCAGATATAACCTTAATGTATTTATATAAATATATATATACTAGCTGTGTAAGCCTGTGCTATAAAAAGCATGGGGTCCTAGAAATTATTGAAATCGTCATTAAAAAAATTGAAATGTAGAGATGTCAGATAATTGAAAGGACCTACTCTGGGCGTCTCTCTCCTAAGAGGTTTTGTTTTGCCGATGTACTCACATCGCTGGTGCATTAGCCGCTAAGTGACTTTGTCTTTCTTTGGAAGTTTAGTTTTGCCAACATGCTTGCATCATTTGTGTATTAGTGGAGGGAGGAAAAGTAAAAGGGATACCACTTTGCAAATATGCTAAGCAAGTAAGTCTTTCTTCGGAGGTTTCGCTTTGCTGACGCGCTGGACTCGCTTGTGTATCCTCGGAGGTGGAGCCCTTACCCCGACTCCACCTCTCACTTCTGGGCCGGACAGACAGACACACACACTTCCACGCGTAGACGTTTATATATAAGATATATATATGTTTGAACAACATACTGTATATTTTATATTATTTAGAAAGAAATGTCCGCATATTTTTCAGGTATATTTCTATGTATTTCATTTTAATAAGGGCAAAGCACTCTTCAACTATCCTTTAATGTTGAAAGGAATGGATATGCTCAGATGTTTGATGAGGCCCACTGCATCTAGAATAGTGTATAATAATAATAACTTACTTCATCAGGTATATGTTTTGCAGAATGCTTAGTTAGAGGATGGTTGGTCTTTAGTCCTTGAAATCCCTGGTGGTTTATCTTCAACAATATCCTGCCAGCTTGAGTTTTTGTTTTCTTGTCCTTCTTGGCCATCAGACCATAACATCCAACTTTAATATTTATAACCATTTGAGACCTAAAAAAAGAGTTTAGTTAAGTGTACTTTAAGCCATGCTTAGGGACTCTTCCCTCTTTATAATTTAGTTGCTTTAATTTAATATTTGTATGTATGCATGTATGTATGTATTTATTTGTAATTGTAATTTTTTGTATTACTTCACGCTACATTTTTTGTATAAACATGTGCTGTGTAAATATATGCTGTGGTTGTTGATATTTATCTGAATGGAGAATGCTTATCAAATGCTTGCTATTTTAAATCCATGTCACTTATTTACAATTTAAATGCTATTCGCACTCATTATTTAACACTTCATGAAAATTATATAATATATTAAGTGTCAGTCACGTTCCTTGAGCCAAATATTGTGCAACAGTGCATGTACTGGTACAGTAAATATTTATTTTTACTCATAAATGTGTAAATGCTCATTGATTAAATCATCCTTCTAGTATAATAGATGAATCACTAGTCTCATAGTTTAAATTAAGGCTGAAACCCATTTGTTTTGTGTATTAATGTCAGAGCTGAACAAGACATATATTGTCTTATACATATTGCCATGTTCCTGTATATAACAGGTAGTTGATGTGTCACACACTCTTTGCACCTAACCTGAGTAGCTAAGTGCATCACTACAATAGAATGTAGGATAAATGTACCCAGAAAAAGTATCTAGGTTTCTGTTATCAACATTGTTATTTATTAACATTTTAAGAAATGTTTGTAAGTTTTATTTTAACATTCCTGCTTTACACTACTACATCATAGGCCACTACATCTTGTATATATTTGTCTGATGTTAAGTTTAATGTTTGATGTTTAATTCTCTACCTGTATTATAATGTATTGCTGTTGTGTGTTTTAAAGTGACTAATTTGTGGGTAAGAAAACTGAAAATTGTATTGTACTATTTACAGATGATAATAAATTTTATCATAACATACAAATGTGTTTCTCAGGAATCTGGGCTCTAAATCAAAGCATTGCTGATTCACTCTGTACTCACCCTGAACAAGTTACTTAATATGCCAGTCTTTCAAAATGTAGATGAATGATCTAGTAAAGAGGTTCTCAGATTCAGTCCCAGCAGGTTTTTGTTCTTTCAGCTCCTACTTTTAAATGGACCACTTCCATAATTAAGCAAATTGTTATAACCAATTTATGGAAACCATAATAAGAAGTAAAATTTAAAAAAAAAAACCTATATGAAAATAATTTACTAAGTAACATCTGGCATGGGTTTATGAGATAAGGATCTTTTCGAACAGGCAACTGCAATATTTGACAAAAGCAGAACATACAACATAATTTACTTAGACTTTCAAAAAGCTTTTCATACAGTCCCACACCGAACATTAATTCTGAAACTAGAAGGTCTAGGCATTAGAGGTAACCAAGAAAACTGGATCTCAGATTGGTTAACTAACAGGAGACGAGGACTGCAGGTAAGTGGCGAATGCACCACATGGAGTGAGGTTATTAGTGGAGTCCTTCATGGATCTTTCCTGGGGCTGTTACTTTTTCCGATTTATATTAATGGCATAGATTTCAGCATAGTTAGTAAACCTGTGAAATTCACAGATGATACTAAAATTGGTGGAATGGCAGACACCAAGGTGGCAGCAAAAACAATCCAAGAAGGATTGGACATGCTTCAGAATTGGTTGAACACTTGGAAAATACAGTTTAATGTAGAAAAGTGCTAAGTGCCACACATGGGCAAAGGGAACGGCAATTATAAATACATGATGGGAGACGCTGTGCTAAAGGAAACAGCCTCTTAAAAGGATTTTTGTTTATGATGACACAACATCTCATTCGCAGAAGCTATCAAGGCAAGTAAAATGTGAGCTTATATCATAAAAACTGTTGACTCTAAATCACTTAATGTATTTAAAAAATATCATATATAGTTTTGAAAGTCCCTAAAGTCTTACTGTTACTACTTGGTAGCTTATTCCTTGTGTCAACATGTTTCCAACTGTGTCCCCATGTTCTTGTTGAAGTCATGTTAAAATGACATCCTTGATCCACTGTACTAATCGCCTTCATAATTTTAAATGCTTCAATCATGCCTCCTCTTAATCTTCCTTTGCTTAAACTGAAAAGGCTCAGCTGTTTTATCTTTCTTCACAATTCATCCCCTGTTGCCCTGGAATCAGCCTAGTCGCTCTTCTTTGGACGTTTTCTAGCACTACTATGTCTTTTTTGTATCCTGGAGACCAAAACTGTACATGGTACTCCAGATGAGGCTTCATCAGTGCATTATAAAGCTTGAGCAGAACCTCCTTGGACTTGTATTCTACACATCATACTATATAACCTAACATTCTGTTAGCCTTCTTTATGGCTTCTGAACAATGTTTGGAAGTTGATAATGTAGAGTCCACTACAACGCCTAAATCCTTCTCATAAGGTGTACTTTTGATTTTCAGACCTCCCATTGTGTCTTCAAACCTAATGTTTTTACTTCCTACATGTAATACTTTACTTTTACTGACGTTAAATTTAATCTGCCACAAATCTGCCCAAGCCTGTATTCTGTCCAAGTCCTTCTATAATGATTCAATGGATTCTAGATTATCTGCCAATCCAAATATCTTGGTATGATCTGAAAAATTAATCAGCTTGTTACTTATATTCCTATACAGATCATTTATATATATTAAAAAAAACATTGGCCCTAGCACTGACCCCTGTGGAACACCACTCTTAACATCGGCCAGTTCTGATGAGGATCCTCGCACCATCACCCTCTGCTTCCTGTGTCTGAGCCAATTTTGCACCCATCTACAAACATCACCCTGAACTCCCACTTCTTTTAGTCTGATGCCCAACCTCTTATGTGGCACCTTATCAAATGCTTTCTGAAAGTCAAGATAAGTCAAGTTTGTGCTAATGCGATGTTTACTTTCTTTGTTTTGACACTTTCATTTTTTTCTGCTTTCATATTCTGTATCTTGCTCTGCATGTGTGTCATGCCTTCATTTTTTTTAGTCTTTTGCGTTCCACTGTTTTCATTATCTCTAACCTACACTGCATGTGTTTGGCCCCCTTGTTTTTTAACCTCTTTATGACATTTTACTTTGTTTTCTACTCTTTGTCTTTTATTTCTGACCTTGCTGTGTCCTGCTTTGTTTTCAATGACAATGATTATTTTCTCGTTTTTTGAGTAATAATTTCCATTTGTTTGTGCTACTGAGATCTTTACTTTCTTTTTTTTTTTGATACTTTCTAATTTTCCTGCTTTCATATTCTTTAACTTTCTCCACATGTGTATGGCACCAACGTTTTTTTTGAGCCTTTCGAATTCCACTCTAACCTGCTCTTCATGTATAAAGCGGCAATGTTTTTTGAACGTCTTTATGAAGTTCTACTTTGTCTTTTAATTCTGAGCCCGATTGGACGGGCTTTTTTTTTCAATTCCACTTCTTCCGGGCTGATAATTACTTTCCTTATTTTCTGAATTTGCACCTAGATTATTCTTTTTCTTTTCTGCATTTTTTTCTCTCCAGCGCATTTGAGTCTTTTTTCTTCACGCTGCTCTTTCTTCTTCGCTTAGTTGTCGACGTTTCATCTATAACATATTGTTCTTATACGCTTTATATGCGCTGAGAGCCCAGGATCTGTTGGTGCTCAAAGCCTTTCCACGACTGAGTGTTTTGCTGCCCATGGTCTTATTTGATATTGGTTGTAAGTAGGGCGTGTCTTGCAAGACACTCATGTTCGACATCATCGAGAGATGGTCCTGGGTCAATCTCTTGGTACAAAGTCTCATGTTTAAGGTCCCTGCGAGACGCTCCGTGGCCAGTCTCTTTTGTCTCGTGGGTCTTTTAAGTGTCTTCCGTGATCTTCACGTGAAGATCACATCTCGTCTCCCTAGTCTTTCTCTCCCAGGATTTTTTTTTATAATAGAGAGATGGGTAATTGAGGCCATAAATAAATAAAGCTGAAACTGTGTAAATCGTGTGACAGGGTAATGAGAAGAAACAACTGGAATACAACTCAGGTGAGCTATTTAAAACTGCTGATGTGCTCCCTGTTTAGTTATGATCAATATATGGTCAGAGGCCACTGTCTGCTATTTAGATTGTCCCTGTTAATGAATGCCATGTTTGGCAAAGGCATGTTTTTATTTTGGAACCTGAAAAAAGTTTAAAACTACGCCAACTGCACTGAACATCAGAGCTCACCTGTGGACGAGTGGAAGACATTATGTGATGATGCTGGTCCTCCTCCATGCTCCTTCTTGCATTTTTGTTCCCTTGAACCCAACAGTGTCGATAATGTAACTGGAAGAGCTGGTCTATGGGGACAAATCAAACTGAGCAAGGGGATGGTGCAAAAGGTGGAAGTGGATTTATTAAAAACAGTCATAACCAAAAAGTGTTTAAAACAGTGCAGTGGTCAAAACTTTTCAATAAATAAATAATCCATAAAAAGTAAAAATTCCCCAAAGATTTAAAACAAGGATAAAACACAAGAATAAAAACCTGCAGCAGTCACTGAGGCCACACCAGCCAAACACAGCTCCTTCCCAGTCTCTCTAGCTCACCTAAGGTTTGCTCAGCTGAATTGACTTCTCAATGCCGACCACTGTCTTGGCTGCCTCTGCCGGCATGTGCCAGACCTCTCTGGGTCAGTTGTCCTCTCATCTACCTTCTCACACATGTAGTCGTCCCTCAGATCCTTAGGGAGGACTCCACCTCGATCGAACTCACTACTCAGACTAATCAGTAACACGATCCATCCCTTGAGCGCCGATCCTTCGCTCCACATGGGACCCCTGACCGCGCTAACCTCTCTTTCATGTGGCTGGCTCGTCCACTCTCGCTCTCGCTCTCTAAGCCTTTCTCATTTATATTTCCATCCTTTTTTCCTCTCCTTCTCCTCTGCCGATCCGTACTTATACGGCTCCGTGGGTGCAGAGCCTAAATAATGCACCACAGGAAGCCGATTAAGCAATTGAGTACAATCACAGCCTCACATGCAGGGGCGACTCGCCCCAATTGCATAAAATGTATATACATATATATAAAACTATAATCTCTAATTAACATTTTTCCAGGGAGCATGCTCCCTCTGCTGGATACATAATTAGATTGGGGGTTTCTGGGTGACTCTCTACTTTTGCTATTTTAATCTTATATTTTTATTTGTCAGTTTCAGATATAGCTTTTTCTTTGAAATTCTGCATCCAGGAGTCGCCTTTTCACTGTTGCAGATGATGCTGGTATTTGATGTGCACTTTGCAAGCAGCATTAGACCTTTGCAACTTTAATAATTTCTTATATTTATTTCTAAATCAATTTATCACTACCATGATAAAAACTATCAGTTTCCACTAAAAACATGAACATTTTTGGGTGATTCCCATTTGAACACAAGTGTATTTATTTGCATTGAATAGTATTGACAAGTTATTCTCCAAAGCCAGATGGTGGCCCTTAAGTCAACTGTTGCTTCATTTACAACAGGTATGTAAAGTAAATGTTTGTGAAGAGTGTCTGAGTGAAAGAGAGTCTTTGTGTATGTTATGGTGGACAAGTAGCGCACGTATCCTAATGCACCTGCTAAACTGGACAGACCTGTTCTGTTAAACCCAAACAAGTGGTGTTATTGTATGCCATCATACTGTTTCCCTTTACATCTTTTGCATTCCTACAAACATAAAGTATAGCGTCTTGTGTAGAATTGTTTTCTTGAAGGTGGAGAAGGTGGCCACTACTTAGGGGAGAAAACACAAGTATTTGTTTGCAGGTATTAAAGAAAATTTTGAATTTAAAATTAAGGTACAAGATGTATGTATCTCACGCATATGTATATAGTATTACATTGTACATTCTTTTTTGTGGCCAACCATAATTTCTTATATGATAGTTCTTTACTTCTCTAAACTTAATTTACAGTTTCATGTAAAGAGTGATTCTTATTAATTATTTTTTAAGGAAGAAAAACATTTTTCATTTAAATTAAACCTTCTCCGAATAGTTTCTGAGGGCTGTATTGAGAATATAGGTATTGTTTATCATTTTTCACACAAAGAAATATAAACAGAGACATGTAGTTGAAACAAAAACCCTTAAAGCAAAACAGTGTTGATGGATTGAATGCTATTTGCATGCTTTGAAAATTTTTATGTTCCCATGAGCAAAATACATACTTGAACAATTTGTCATAAATTAAGGGGAAAAGTTACTTTAATGTCTTCATATTTCAAGACTTTAAGTTACAGTAACAAAATGGCAGCACCATAGATAGATAGATAGATAGATAGATAGATAGATAGATAGATAGATAGATAGATAGATAGATAGATAGATAGATAGATAGTCTGAACACATCATAATAATGGCTTGGCTGTCACAGTTCCACTGAGGCATTATGTTGCTCTATTGGTATAAAGGACCCCCAGTATAGCATTTCTTGACATACTTCTGCTGAAAATATGATGGCTGAAAGTCCTCAGTGTTAGTGTGTCAGAGAGGGGATGTGTAGAATTGCTCATAATGGTACTCAGTTTCATTTTAATTCTCTCCTTTGCTACAACCTCCTGGTGGTAGAGAGTGTGCCCCATAACTGAGCTTGCTCTTTTAATTAGCTTATTGATTTGGTTGGCCTCTCTTGAAGTAAGTTTCGGAAAATTCTTTCTGCTTCAAGAAACTGTTTTTCACCTGACTCCTACACTCTGTCTTATCCAATTTATCAGTACACCCCATAAGTGCAGACTTATCATGGAATTTCTGCCAATTGCATGACCTGGTGTTATATTTATAATTTGAGGTGTACAGAGTCACAGTCCTAGAAACTGTGATCTGCCCAACAGATAGTCCATTATCCAGGACATCAAAAGCTTATTCACCTGCCTATCTCTGAGTTTACCCCTCCAGGAACAGCCTCTTAAAGGTCGTCATGATGTGAGATGTAAGTGCCATTGGTCTGTAGTCAATAGGTGAGGAGTTGCCTGCCTTCTTCAGAACAGAGACAATGCAGGATGTTTTCCACAGCAGTGGCACTTTTTGGAGCCTTAAAGACGGACTGAACTGGTGACAGAGGACACCACCAAGTTGGTCAGCACAGGCCTGTAGAAAGCTTCCTCTGCTGTCTCCTTACTTGGTCTTCATTTATGGACAACCCATACGTGTGGTCAGAGGTAGACATCCATCCATCCATCCATTTTCCAACCCGCTGAATCCGAACACAGGGTCACGGGGGTCTGCTGGAGCCAATCCCAGCCAACACAGAGCACAAGGCAGGAACCAATCCTGGGCAGGGTGCCAACCGACCACAGGACACACACAAACACACCCACACACCAAGCACACACTAGGGCCAATTTAGAATTGCCAATCCACCTAACCTGCATGTCTTTGCATGCCCAGAGGAAACCCACGCAGACACGGGGAGAACATGCAAACTCCACGCAGGGAGGACCCGGGAAGCGAACCCAGGTCCCCAGGTCTCCCAACTGCAAGGCAGCAGCACTACCCACTGCGCCACTGTGCCGCCCAGAGGTAGACATGTTACTGGCAATTCCATTTGACATGGTAGGAATTGCTGTTGTTGTAGAGCTGGTGTGGGGAGACTGGTCATTGGAAGAAGGTTGCAGTGGGTGGGAAAGCTTATTTAAATTTTGGCATGTTCTGTATATTTTTTCAGAAAGTATATTCTCTAACTTTAAACATTGCTATTTTAGTTTCATGCAGTAAGTATGTTAGTATGTAATTACAGAAAAGGGGTCTATTAATATAAACAACACATTTTATTTTGATATATCTTGTATTACTTCATGTATACAATTAATTAATTCAACCATACATCAATTTTTTATTCTCGATTTTCTAATAACATCAAACACCACCAATCCATTGTAAACTATGTACACTCACAGAGGGCTAATACAGAGACACCAGATAAACCAGGGTGTCAAACTCAGTTTCTGGATGGCCACAGTGACTGAAGTTTTTCATTCCAGCCACTATGCATTCCATTGGTTCCAACAGTTGCTAATAATAATGGAGCATACATATTGTATTGACGCAATGCAACTCCTTCTGTTCTTCTCTATACTTCTGCATCAACATCCTCAGAGCAAATATCATATCTGTGGTGCTCTTTCCAGGCATGAAACCATACTGCTGTTCATTAATCATCACCTCCCTTCTTAACCTAGCTTCCAATACTTTTTCCCATAACGTCATGCTGTGGCTCATCAATTTTATCCTCCTGCAGTTACTAAAACTCTGTACATCCACCTATTTCTTAAAAATCTGTACAGGTATGTCATCTGGACATACTCTTCATAGCTTTTCTTACTCCCTCCTTGCTAATTTGTTGCACTTCTTGATTCACTTTCTCCACATCATCCAACCTCTTCTCTCTGTCTCATTCTCTTCATTCATCAGCCTCTCATAATACTCTTTCCATCTGCTCAACACACTCCCCTTGCTTGTGAGTACATTTCCATCTTTATCCTTTATCACCCTAACCTGCTGCACATCTTTCCCAGTTCGGTCCCTCTGTCTAGCCAATCGTTACAGGTCCTTTTCTCCCTCCTTAGTGTCCAACCTCTCATACAACTCATCATACGCCTTTTCTTTCGCCTTCACCACCTCTCTCTTCACCTTATGCTTTATCTTCTTGTATTCTTGTCTACTTTCTGCATCTCTCTGACTATCCCATTTATTCTTCGCCATCCTCATCCTCTGTATACTCTCATGTACTTCCCCATTCCACCACCAGGTTTCCTTTTCCTCCTTCCTCTGTCCAGATGTCACACCAAGCACCCTTCTTGCTGTCACCCTTACTACGTCTGGTGTAGTTGCCCAGGTGCCTAGTAACTTTTCACTGCCACCCAGTGCCTGTCTCACCTCCTCCCTGAACTCAACCTTGCAGTCTTCCTTTTTCAACTTCCACCATTTGATCCTTGGCTCTGCCCTCACTCTCCTCTTCTGGATTTCCAATATCATCCTACAGACCACCATTCTATGCTGTCTAACTACACTTTCCCCTGCCACCACTCTGCAGTCTTTAATCTCCTTCAGATTGACCCTCCTGCATAGGATGTAATCTACCTGTGTGCTATATACTGTAAATGTAATGAATTATTATTATTATTTTTATTATCTTCCTCCACTCTTGTATGTCACCCTGTGTTCCTCCCTCTTCTTAAAATATGCATTCACCACAGCCATGTCAATCTTTTTTGCAAAATCCACTATCCTCTGACCTTCTTCACTCCTTTTCTTGACACCATACCTACCCATCACTTTCTCGTCTCCTCTGTTCCCTTCACCAACATGTCCAATGAAATCCACTTCAATCACCACTCTCTGTCCCTTGGGTATACTGTCCATCACTTCATTCCACACCCAACTTGTGGGACATATGCATTAACATCATTCATCATCACACCTTCAATTTCCAGCTTCATAATCATCATTCTTTCTGACACTTTTTTCACCTCAAAAACATTTTTGACATACTGTTCTTTCAAAATAACCCCTACCCCATTTCTCTTCCCATGCAATAGAACAAATTGAATCCATCTCCGATCCACCTGGCCTTATTCCTCTTCCATTTAGTCTCTTGCACGCACAATATATTGATTTCTTTCTCTCCATCACATCTGCTAACTCTCTCCCCTTACCAGTCATTCTGCCAACATTCAAAGTTCCTACCCTCAGTTCCACTCTCTATACCTTCCTCATCTCCTTCTGCCTCTGGACACGTCTCCCCCCTCTTCTTCTCCTTCTTTTGCCAACAGTAGCCCAGTTTCCGCCAGCACCCTAACAGTACTGGTGGCAGCCGTTGTTAACCCGGGCCTCGACCAATCTGGTATGGAAATCTGTACTGTTGTCCGCATATTCATTTGGCAAAATTTTACACTGGATGCCCTTTCTGACATAACCCTCCCTATTTATCTGGGCTTGGGACCGGCGTGAAGAAACACACTGGTTTGTGCATCCCCTGTGGCTGGGTTACTGTGAACACTCATTAACAGGCCCAAATTCATACTCGCAAGGGGTCAGTCGGGAATTGCTAATCCAATTAAACTGAAATAATTTTTTTGGAATATGAAAGGGGTTGAATTTGTAAACACCCAACAGACTGTGACAATAATGGAATACAGAAGCTGTGAGGAAGCAAATGGAACCATTGAGCCACTGTGCTGCATTCTGGGAATAATCTTTGATTTGTTTTCAATGTATCAAGGGTTTCCAAACACTTTTCTAATCATAAAAGGTGGTGTACTGTGGTGACGGTAAAGGATTTCTTTTTCCCAGAATACTAGGGTGTTGTACCGTGTTAGCCATTATGAATGTGGAGAAAAGCCAAGCAAAATGACACCTTTTATTGGCTAACTAAAAAGATTACAATATGCAAGCTTTCGAGGCAACTCAGGTCCCATCTTGACTGAAGTTAGCCAATAAAAGGTCTCTTTTTCCCAGGATGAAATATCTGTTAAGATTACATATTTTGGTGCTCTGTGTTAATAAAAAGAAAGGAGTGGTGTCTTTCTGTTGAATGTTAAGGTCAGATACAAATTTACATAGATTTTTAGATAAGCTACAACACTTCAGCTTTTAATTTTTACTGAAATGAACTATTGAGCCTTTCAGAATATGATTCTAGATTATATCCTGAGCCGACATGTTTGGCTCTAATGGTGCTCATATCCAAAAACTAGTCTGACACCTAGTGCTAGACTTTAGTTACTGTTGATTGTGTTAGAAAGAAGCAATACAGAATGCAGGATTCAGCTTTCACTTCTGCTTCAGGTGATAACTAATTATGAGACTGCAGGGGTCATCTGGTGTATGATCTTTCGTCACAAATGGAACATAAAGATAAGAGTATATATTATAAACAAGGATATGCAAGCAGTGAAAAGAAATGAAATAGCAAGATACGTAAAAAGGAGCAAATATGCATGTCTTCAGACAGTTATATATATTGTACCTACAAGGGGGCACCACTGTTTATGAAACAATAGACACAATAATGCCCAAACACAATTCCAATTCAATTAAAATGTTTTTATTCACCTCCATCACCTACTTTACAAGAGCACCAGTCACATGATTTCATTGACTCGTTTTATTCAATTAAGGTACATTCATTTTTTTGTTTGTGCATTGTAATTTTGACAGAGATCTCTTTATCTAGAAAATGAGTAAATGGCATAATTCTCTTATTCCTTTCTGCATTCATCCACTCAGACCGTGTGGTGTCATGTTTTAAGGAGAGAGCTTTAAATTGCAGGTTTGTTAGTTCACTTTCCTATGTAAACCTGAACAAGTGACTTATCTGCTTGTTATTGTAACCATGATGGCCATTTAAGCCATGCTGGATAAAGACATAATAGTAATTCAAGTAATCTTCATATTGCCAAACCATTTTAATCCAGTTCAGTGCTGTGAGAGGCCACACTTTATATTAGACACAGAAGCTAACCTTGCATTGGATATTACAGGTAACTTTTGAGGGGCTAGTATAGAGTCGCCAGTTAACAACATATTGCATCTTTGGGATCTGGAACATAAAGGATAACAGGGTTTCTAGAGAGAAATCCTTGTAAACAGGGGTAGAATACAGTATGTACACCTTATAGATTGGCTTTAGACTGAAAACCAGGACTCTGCTTATACTGAGAGAAGCAAACGTAAAACCTGTAACAGGATGTTCATTACATAATAGCTATAATTGCCTTCTACTCTTGCTGTAATTCAGCTTTATGTTAATCTCATTTATCATATGGAGTTGTATTTACTGAATGCCACACTTTATTTTTGAGATAAAATTCATTATGGACCACAGAAAGCAGAAAGGGTTGGCCAGTTGTGAATTATTAAACCCATAGGGAATATGTTCAGTGGCAGGGTCAGACACGGACAGATTAACAGAGGAAACTAAATGTGTGATGTTACACCTTATGCAGAAGATAAAGCAGACAGACAGGTTTGCAATTAGCCATAAAAGGCCTTACAGGCAGATACTGTTGTGGTTCTTTAAAAAGCCCCACAGGCTGTTGCTGAAATTGTTTTGTCTGTTTCCATGTGTCAGGTTTCAGCCTTTATATGCCCATATTTCACTGCTGAACACTGTTTCACTGTTGTTAATCTGCAAAGCTTGGATGACTGGTTCTTGCTGGAGCAGTGACTCCCTATGTTAGTGTTGACATTTCTATATTAAAATCTATGTACAGTGTGTGCATTTTAAAATAATTTAATGAGCTAACATGAAAAATCAGGAACATACAGAAAGGCATCCGTATGAGTAAAACACATATAATATCAATGCCGGTTATTTTCAAAAGGACAAAACTAAGGTAGAAATAGGTAAATAAAATATTGTGGTAACACTTTATTTTAGATATCCGTTATAAGCAACCATAAACAAAAGTATTATAAACTTTTTAAACTTGATTTAAAAAAAACGAAAATAGGGTTAGGTTTAGGGAAAAAATTCTTGGGAAACACAACTCAGAGAGAGAACTCTTTCAGGCAGGTTTGGCGTGCAATGTGGTTCAATAATGGAGCAAATACAACACACAAAACAAAACACGAGTAATCCTCTTCACAGAGCTAGATGGCAAATCTGTAACATCCACCTCAAAAATACAATACAAACATAGAAAATACTCTTACACAGCATGCCTCATCAAGTGTAGGCACATCGACAACTCTCAAGCCAAAATGCAAGAATGGATTCTACCTTTCACTAAAGACAGAACTATCTCATATAGGGAGACAGATTTGATGAATTGCTTTAAAAACAAAATAGAAACTAATTAGCATAAATGAAAACTAACAAATTCTTTCCTCCAGTTAATTGTAGAACAATGGCTAGATTGTGGACAAAGAGTCAGACAAGCCAGACACAGTCAGAGTCCTGGAGATCTTGGCCAACTACCTGCCTAGTTCAAGAATCAAGAATGGTCACAAACACCCTAGCATTTATATAAACACTGAAGTGAAAAGTAAAGCTGAACATGTTGACTTTACTGATTTTCTTAATTTTATATGGGAGATGTTTAACCTAAGCAATACTTTCCAAATAGCTATGTGATTATTTTCCCATAAATACACATTTTATATCAAATGACATGTGCACAAAGGGTACTGTTAAAGACTGATGCCCTGTTTTTGCCTGGTGCCCTATGCTGCCTGTCTGGTTCCATTCCAGCCATTTGTGGCTCAGAATTAGATTAAGCAGGTTAGAGATTTTTTTATGTCTACTGTTTAATTTTTACAAGAATACACTACAAACCATTTATTACAAAATGACTGAGTATACAATAAGTAATACAATATGTTACATTCAAATTCAACACCATCCTCAGCCTTTCTGGAGATATATAAAATGTATTCAGATAACTCACTGAATTGTAATCAGCGATTTTAAAGCATGTACACTCTTACAAATACTGGTTATTTAATGGCACTTTAAGATTCTTTACTGGGTTTTGTTGCTTGGCTTCTTGGCATAGGAAGTTGATTCTTTGTCCTTTGGAAAACTTTCTAATATTTAGAAAAAAAAACTGATGTTTTTAATGTATGGTAGACTACCCAGCAGGACGCTAACAGATTAAGAAAACCTGGACTTAGCCTGTGTTACTGCATGTGGGCAGCAAGAGTCCTTTTAAAATCATGAACTATTGATATTTCACAAATCTGTTTCCATCAGTTCATAGTTATTTACTGTATGGAGCCTGTTACAAAAGTAAATAGATAAAAGATTCTTTCTGGAACATTCATGTGGATGGGTCTTTTGAGAACCAAAAATGGTTTCCCTAAGGCATCACTCTGAAGAACCACTCTGGCACCATTATTTTTAAAAGTGCAGATAGTTAGTTGAGGCCAGCAAGTTTAATTAAGAACAGCATTAATAAACTCCTGTTAAATTTTAAAGAAACTTTGTGTAGTTCTTTAAGTTGAAAATATGGGGTTTTTTTTTCTAATTTTCAATGGAATAGGCCATCCTTCACTCGCTGTATCTAAAGGAGGTTGTAGATGGGCAGGTGTCTCAGCTGGGTTGGTTTGTGGCACCTTTTCCGGCCAGAAGGCCATAACAAAAGGGCAGAGGGAGACTTTCTCCCAGGACCAGGTGTTCCCCCAGTACACTGGGTGGCAGTATCTCTCTAGCATGGCTCGCAATTGGACACCCACATTGCTGCATGGGTATTGAAGTTCTGGTGGGTATCCTTGTTGGGGTCATTGGGTGCCGCTGGAGGAAGCTGCTGGGTATGGGCTCCCCTGTTCCCAAGAGATTCTGCCTGACCTGGAAGTGCTTTTGGAAGGCAGTATCATTGCACCAGAAGCACTCCCAGGACCGGCTTAAATGGAACTCCTCCTCATCATCCAAATGAGTCAGAATCAAGAGTGCAGATAGGCAAAATTTGCCAGAAGAAGAGTGCAGGAGAAAAGGAAGGCAATTGTATCGCAGACTGTAATTTGTGGATGCTTTTTTAGTGAAGGCAATGCTAAAACAGAAGTACTCATTTGAACCTTGGAATGGTTTAGTGCAATTTTATTCTGGGGTTTTCTGGGGTTTTGGGGCTCTGTTGTGTCCCCTGTGCAATAATGGTTGAATTGGGATTTTTCCAGCTGAGTAAGATATGGTGGTGAACGAGTAATGTAGTATAAATTTTACAACAGATTTTTCACTGTGCAGTGCTATCTCATCTGGTAATATTCTGTGAGTGTCATACCACCAGAAAACAAATTCACTGTGGTCATACGTACACATTGCTAGGCACATTCCAATGTTCACACTTTTGCTGACAGAAAAATAAAATTAACCAGAATATAAAGTTTCTATCTTATTATATAATACTCTACCGTGGCTGTTCATTTGTCTCTCCAGGATTTTAAATCACCTGTAGCTCGCAAACCATTTGACCTATTGACCTGAAATTTGGTACACATATACTATGTGACGTCTACTATCCACTTTCAGGGTGATGATTGACCTCTAAGGTTATTCCTCTTTTTATTTTTATTTTATTTTATTGTAGAATCAACTTTTGGCAGTGGGCAGCAGGGCGGCCATTCTCATCCCCACCACCTTCGCCATTACTTCTCCTACCTCTTCATATCTTAAATCATTCTTGTCATCTTTATACTTGAAGGGTACTGACATCACACACGTCGATGGCATCAGGTCACCTGACAGCAACTGGCTTAGCAGCCATCAACAAGCATGGATGGAAAAATGAAAATTGTGTCTTGGTAAAAGCAAATTATAATTAATAAAATAAAAAAATACATTTTTAGAAAAGCATCATATTAGTAAACAACCTTTACGACATACACACACACTAATTACCAGATATGGGACTATCACAGAAAAAGAAGAGATCGTACCTGGTTTATAGTTAGCATTAAGTGAGTTATTCAAGTGAAATCATTTACATTCTAATCACTGAGGATGAAAGGGAGGCAGCAGTGGGCTACTTTCTTTCTTTCTGTCTGCTCTTCATTAGCTTCTAAATCTTGTGTACCTCCAAGGTATTTTGCTTGTTTTTACAATGTTTATGGCATTATTACATTGTCTACAAATGAGCCAAATATAGTGGGAGAGCAGCCTGCAATTCCCCTGAAGACTCACTTGCGCCTTAATGATATAATTAGACTTTTAAATTGTTGGGTGTAGCAGGAATGCATGCATTGACTGTGTCATTAGGCTTAGATAGCTACTTCACCCCAATAAAGGGCCACCTGGAAAAGGAGCCTGGACGAGTGGATGACAAAAAGTAATGGCACAAAGCCTTAGGCCAACAAACACAATCTGATGTCTTAAAATAATGCTTTTTTTATTGCAGAAACTAAAACAGATGCCAACTACAGAAAAGTTATTAAAATCATATTTTAATTTTTGAAAACCAAAATATAATGTGTAATGTAAAATATGTGCTACATTTAATAGTACTTATACAAGTAAACCTTTAATATGTCAATGAATCCATCTATTTCTATGTATAGTATACTTTTTTTTGTCACAAACGTGCGCTTAGGAGGCAGTCAACAAGCCCAGAGGTGAGTGAAATATCACGAGACAAGAGGTCGATCGACAGTAATAACACTTCTCTCTGTCTCTTCAGACAAAAAGAAGAAATATAAAATACCTGCAATACTTCCGGGTTCCCAAGATTGCGACCGATCGTCACGTCTTCCTCTGACTCCAAAAGACAGCGTCACTTCTGGCACTCTCGCCATATTTTCTTGTATAAAAACGTCATTCTTGCATATGTAAAACTGTCAATTGCTATACAGTGTTTTGATCACAAATTCTGTTTTTTTCTCATTACTGTCCTTTGGACATTATACGGGGACAGTCCCCAACTCTTTTTTGTTCTTTGGAGTCATCTATATATATATATCTATATATATATATATATATATATATATATATATATATATATATATATATATATATATATATGTCTGTATGTCTGTCAGCTTTTCACGAAATAACTACTTAACGGATTTAGATCAGGTTGTTTTCCATAATTTGCTTGAACATTCCAGTTGATTTTGCAACTTCTCTTGCTAAGTATCATAGTTCACTTGCTGTACCGATTTATTGGCGTAAATCTGAGAGAGACACTGCTGGCCAAGGGGACGGGGGTGGAGCAATCCTTACTCACGCGCCAGCCTCCATTCGAGTCGGATCTACCTCTTGCCAGGTGTTGGAGCGTACCACTTAGCTAATGATACCTGTTTGTTCAACAGACATTATCATCTACAGATTGTTAAGGAATAACGTTTGACGTTTTTGAAGGAGAGATCAGAGCTATGTGTGTTTTAGAGTGTACATGTTTAATTATTCCATCCATCTATCCATCCAGGGTCACACCAGCCCCAGCACGCATACAGCGCGAGGCAGGAACAATCCCTGAATGGGGCTGTGCCACTGAGTCCTCGCATATTTAATCATTAACAATATACATTATTTAAATGAAGTTTAAAATGTATTTGTATAATGTAAAACATATACTTTAATGCATTTCATCTTTAAAATGATATCAAGAGCTCCACGAAGACAGTGCCTGGAAATCTAAATCAACTTAGTCGTCATCATTTGTAAATATGCGCTCTCAATTGAATAGAATTCCTCCCTTGTTATTGTATTGTACAATGAGATTCAATATGCAAATCCTCCATAAACTTACTGTATTTTCCTATAAAATGGTAAAATAACAATAATAATAATAATAATAGGATAAAAAACAGTGAAAAATATGCAATATGAAAGCATAAGTGGCTCAGGTTGTGCAATATTGTAACGGCCGACCCCTTTACCCAACCGGCAGCTACACCTCCAAGACCAGTGGCCTGGATGATTGACTGAGAAATAATCTAACTATCAAGCCGTACTTCTAACCAATTAAACTTTTCCCCCACAATCGACAGTGAAAAGATAAGTACAAAAACAGGATGTAAAATCAAATGGATTAAATGTATTAAATGAAACAAGACATGCAAAAAATAGAAAACATATAAATATAAATATCCCTCCACCCCAGCAACAACAAGACACCCCCAAATATAAATACAACAGAAAACCCTCCCTTGTCCCTGTAACATATAAACACACAACATGAATAACAAGAATTGAATGACATGTGGAAATGAATGTGAACGTGAGTCCGGTAATAAAGAAACTGTCCTGAATGCGGTTGACTGAATTAGTGAAAATGAGTCGTTTGATTTTCTCCGGAAAAAATGGAGCAGCCTCACCGTGAATCCTCGGTGCGTGGTGGATGATTAACTCCGACCCCGGGGTCTCTTGTGATGAGGTCCTTGAAGCAAGTCTGGCGGATGGAAAAACAAACTGGATGGAAATGCGCGATGTGGAAAATACCAGGTACAGATGGCTCGTGGTCGTGAATGTGAAAAAAAATCTCCTTCTCTCCTCTCTCTTTCCTTCTCCTCCTGCTGGCTTAAATAGTCCTGTGATGGCTGTGATTGATTAATTAAGGACAGGTGTTTTCCAGGTTTGCGGTTGTGGTCTCCTTCCATCATCTGTCCCCCTTTACGGGGACGGCATTAACTGATACACATACAAATAGTAAACGGGACAATGAAACGAGACGCACTCAGAACTGACATTTACAACACTAACTATGTGGCCCCGCTACATTCCCCCCCCCCAAACCTTGGACAAGGGAGGGCCGAAGTACGGCTTGAGATTGGCCACATGGATTGTGTCTAGCTTGGAGTCAGTGCCGATACCCCTTTGAAACTGGAAATTAACTGGACCTGTTTGCGATATGATTTTGGCTGGACCTAACCATTTAGGCGCTAGCTTGGCGGAGAACCTTTTGCTGGCATCCGAGAGATGGTGAGCTCTAATCCAAACCAAATCACCCGGCTGAAAGTGCGCTTCCTTACGCCGGGCATTATACAACTTGGCATGTCTGGATGTCGAACTCACCAACCTCTGTTGGATTCTCCGCCGTAATTCCTCCATTTTAAATAAATTATTGTAGCTGGTGGTTTCTGGACTAGGGGCTCTGGGAAGAAGTCAATCAAGCGGGCCCTTTAGCTGTCTGCCCAGCGCAACCAAATCAGGTGTCTCACCTGTGGCTTCATGCACAGCGGTGTTCAGGGCAAACCAGAGCTCGGGGAGCCATTTATCCCAATCCTGATGGCGTTCACCCACATAGGAGGCGATCATGTTCTTCAGGTTCCGGTTCACTCGCTCTGTCATGTTGGCCTGGGGATGGTTAGCTGTTGTCAGGTTTTTCTTCACTCCCCAGGCTGTATAAAGTTCATCTAATACAGAGCTCGTGAAGATTTCGTTCTTCAGGGTGGAGCATATCTTGTTGGTTTTTGCGTCTGTTAATGCAAACAGCTCCACCCACTTTGAAAAATAATCAATCACCACCATCAGGACGGTCTTCCTCGAGCTGGTAACAGGAAATGGCCCCATCAGGTCGACTCCCAAAGTCTCCCCCGGTCCATCCGCGATTGTCGATTGCAAAAATCCTGCCGGTTTACCAGGTGGGTTTTTGAGCTGCTGGCAGGTGATGCACTTCTTCACGTGGTGGCAAACGTCTTTCCGGACAGACGGCCACCACGCAACCCCCAGGATCTTTAATAAAGTTTTTGTCCTTCCAAGGTGACCACCTAAAGGACTGTCATGATAATAACTTAAAAAGTCTTGGATGAGCTCTTCCGGGACCACTAGTTGGTGTTGCAGACCCCCAAGGGAGGATGGAGTGGTCCTGTACAGAACCCCCTGGAGGTCCACGAAGTGTACCCGATCAGTACACTGCTGCTCCAGTCCCTCCCTGATGCTCTGGCAGAATGGACTGGTGGCTTGTGTTTGAGCCAGGTCTTCCAGGCTTCTTGGCAGAGGGAGGATCATCTTCTTTGCCTCTGCCAAACACACCATCCCCGGTGGCTCTGACACCCTGGACAGAGCATCAGGCACAATATTGCCACAGCCCTTCCGATAGGTCACCTTGAAAGTAAAGTTCTGGAGGTGGAGTACCCACCTGGTTAGACGGGAGGAGGTCTTCGGGTGATTAAATACCCAGGTCAGAGCGTGATGGTCTGTGTACACTTCAAATTCAACCCCCACCAGATAGTGTCTCCATTTTTCCACAGCCCACACGACAGCCAAACACTCTTTTTCAGCTGTTGAATAATTGAGCTCAGCGCCGTGCAAGGCTCGAGAGGCGTAAGCAATGACGTGTTCAGCCTGGTGGATTTTCTGAGTGAGCACGGCGCCAAGCCCCAGGTTGCTGGCATCTGTTTGTACCTGGAAAGTGAGCTGCGGATCTGGCTGGGCCAGAACGGGCGGCTCTTGAAGGTGGCTCTTTAGTTGCTCGACCGCGTCCTGGCACTCCGTTGTCCACTCCCACGGGACATCTTTTTTTCTTAAGTTGTTCAAGGGAGTCGCTATATTAGCCATCCTGGGAAAACTTATGATACCACCCCACAAACCCAAGGAAACGTTGTAAAGATTTCAAATCCGTGGGCGTGGGGTAGTCTCGGATGGCTAAGGTCTTCTCTGGGTCTACAGTGACCCCCTCAGATGAAAGAATGTGCCCAAGGAAACGTATGTGGGGTTGAATGAAGGTACATTTCTTCGTGTTCAGCGTAAGGTGCGCTTGATGTAATCGTTGGAAGATGGTGTCCAAGTCCTGGAGATGTTGTTTAATAGAAGAGGAGTAAACAATGACGTCGTCGATGTAAACAAAGCAGATCTTGCCTATCAACCCCCTCAGGACTTGTTCCATGAGCCGCTGGAAGGTGGCCCCAGCATTTTTAAGCCCAAAAGGCATGACTTGGAACTGGAACAAGCCTTCAGGGGTGATGACTGCCGTCTTCTTCTTACTCCCCTCGTCCATCGGCACCTGCCAATAGCCACTGCGGAGGTCTAGTGTGCTGAAAACTGCAGCTCCATGCAGTGACTCCAGAATCTCATGAACCAGGGGCATGGGATATGCGTCCAGGCTCGTCTTCCCGTTAACCCCCCTGTAGTCCACACAGAAACGATAGGTGTCATCCGTCTTCTTCACGAGGACCACAGGGGAACGCCCAGGAGGAGGAAGATGGTTCGATTATTCCCTTGGCGAGCATTCGATCAAGATGTTCTTTAATTATGCCCTTCTTTAGTGGAGAAACGTGGTAGGCTCGGTGCCTTATTGGAACTTCGTCCGAGGTGTGGATCACGTGGGTAATTTCACAGGCGACTCCTAATTTCTCAGTCCACACCTCGGCCCACTTCTTCAGCACCGGCCTCACCTCTTCGGGCTGTTCCTCCATAGGGGCTGCCGCCGAGGTGCTTGCGTCACTCCTCACTGCCGCGTAGAAGCCAATGAATTCTGAGCCCAGATCTTCTTTTGATTTATGTATGAAGTCGCATACCCTTTCCCCTGGCACCGTATACCCCCTGGGACTGAGATGGATAGTCATCCTCATGGTGGTTAAAGAGTCCAGCCCAAGGAGTAATGGGACGGACAGGTGCCGGTCATCCAGGACATACGTATCCATTTCCCAGGTGGTGGAGAGTACACTGTACCTCAAGGGGACTTTGCCCAGGGCCCTGAGTTCACTCCCATCTGCCAATACAAATCGGACAGACGGGGCAGATGTTAAGTTGTCTGTCGGTCGGCTAATCTTCTTCCACATGCTTGAGCGGATTAAGGTGTGATGGCTCCCTGTATCCACCACCGCATCCACCTGCCACCCCCGCAGCTTCACTGGGATGATCAGGAGGGACGTACTCACTTGCATGATGGCGAGATCGGCTTCCGACCGACAAGGTTTGGCTCGCTGGGGTTTTAGGGGCTGGGTTTCTCGTGTACTGGCTTGTACTTTATTCCAGTACGTTTTTGAGTTTCCCCAGTCCCGTTCCACTTGTGAGCCCACCTTCACCAGGTCTTCCACAACCCCCCTGAGACCCCAAGCTAACCGCGGGTTACAGGCATTAAGGATGCGGCGGACCACCTCTTCTTCAGACATAGCCGGCCGCCACTTCAAACACAAAGCCCGATATTCATAGGCGAAGTCCCGGATGGATTGCGAAGGCAGTTGCACCATGGATCGCAGCTTGTCCTCCAGTTCAGATTCATAGTCTTCCGGAAGAAAAGCCATGAGGAAAGATCGACGAAAGGATCCCCAGTCTTTAATGTTCTTCTTGGCCGTCAGCCACCAGCTCCGCACCGGCCCCGAGAGGGATGCCCCTATCACCCCCATAAGCTCTTCTGGGGTTAAAGGATTAACAGCCAGGTACGCCTCCCCTTCCTCCACAAAGTTGAGGACATCATCAATGTTATAAGGAGCCCCCAACTTGGGAAAGGAAAGGCGCACTCCAGGAACAGAGGGCCGATTGATGTATTCACCCCCCCCACGAGACCCGTACGGCGTTGACAGGGTGACTGACGTAACTTCTGGAGACTCCTTTGGACCTCCCCCTGAAGAGTTTCTTGCCAGCATTGATCCCGCCTCTGGAGGCACAACACGATTTCCCGGCCCAGGAGTTTAACTTGCTCATTGAGGTACTCTTTTATTTCCTCCTGGGAGCTGCTGATGCGAGCGCGCAAGGCATCTTCGCGCCCGAGCGCACTTTCGGCATCCTCGCGGACTTTCTCATCCAGCCGGGTCAGTTGTTGCGCCAGATCTTCCAGAGGAGGCGAGACATCCTCCAGGCATTCCTCCTCTGGTCCATGGTGATCTTCGAGGTACAGCGACTGCAAAGAATCCACCACCTCCCGCACCGCTGAACACGCTCTGACCGTGACGTGCCGCGCCCCGGCTACTCCATCATTACACCGTGGCGAAGCAATGGTGTCGTCCTGCTCGGCACGCACTATAGACATGTTAATTGGGGAAAATGTTTAAAGGCAGACAGCGATAGTATTTATTAAGATTCCTCAGAGAGGGCACCACTTTATGTAACGGCCGACCCCTTTACCCAGCCGGCAGCTACACCTCCAAGACCAGTGGCCTGGATGATTGACTGAGAAATAATCTAACTATCAAGCCGTACTTCTAACCAATTAAACTTTTCCCCCACAATCGACGGTGAAAAGATAAGTACAAAAACAGGATGTAAAATCAAACGGATTAAATGTATTAAATGAAACAAGACATGCAAAAAATAGAAAACATATAAATATAAATATCCCTCCACCCCAGCAACAACAAGACACCCCCAAATATAAATACAACAAAAAACCCTCCCTTGTCCCTGTAACATATAAACACACAACATGAATAACAAGAATTGAATGACATATGGAAATGAATGTGAACGTGAGTCCGGTAATAAAGAAACTGTCCTGAATGCGGTTGACTGAATTAGTGAAAATGAGTCGTTTGATTTTCCCCGGAAAAAATAGAGCAGCCTCACCGTGAATCCTCGGTGCGTGGTGGATGATTAACTCCGACCCCGGGGTCTCTCGTGATGAGGTCCTTGAAGCAAGTCCGGCGGATGGAAAAACAAACTGGATGGAAATGCGCGATGTGGAAAATACCAGGTACAGATGGCTCGTGGTCGTGAATGTGAAAAAAAATCTCCTTCTCTCCTCTCTCTTTCCTTCTCCTCCTGCTGGCTTAAATAGTCCTGTGACGGCTGTGATTGATTAATTAAGGACAGGTGTTTTCCAGGTTTGCGGCTGTGGTCTCCTTCCATCATCCGTCCCCCTTTACGGGGACGGCATTAACTGATACACATACAAACAGTAAACGGGACAATGAAACGAGACGCACTCAGAACTGACATTTACAACACTAACTATGTGGCCCCGCTACAATATTACAACTGTATTGCAAGTTTACAGTGAGGTAATTGTACTTATAAGTACAAACAGTTCTACCGTGAGCTCTTGATGGACTGCTTGAGTGCATTTATAGCTCTTGGGATGAAACTGAAGCATTTGCCAAATGTGAGAAGTTCAAATAGACTGTGCACATGGCTGAGGCAGCGTGTGCTAGAAGCTCTATCCCGATATTTCTCCCCGCTCTTGACACAATCTGTGGTAGAGCTTTCCGATCAGCTGCTGTAGAGCTGTGATTCCACAGTGACAACACTAAAGCAGCTATAGTATTTGGAATAGTTTGTCCATTCTGTGCACCATTATATGGTTATGGATTGATTACAATCAGATGCCTTAAACTAATAAATGATATTCAGTTAATATCAGTGTATTTGATAAAGCCAAGTCTGGGATGTGAATCTAAAAAATAAAGGGAAGCCACACAGCAACAGTAGCACTGCTTTGACTCAAGTTTAGTTTTTAAACATTGCGATGTGAGCGTGGAAACGGGCATACGCAACATTTTTGTTCATATGCACCATTTATACATGAGGCCCCAGCTCCCTATGATCCTTCAGAATGGCGGTTGCAGGTTTTTGTTCCAACTAACTTCTTTTTTTAATTGCATTCCTAACTTAATAAAGCAAATTATTTTCCAGTTTATACATTTTGGAGTCAATCCAGAAATTATAAAACTACAAACTACATTTGTTAAATGTTGATTGGAATGCACTGAGCTTTTGTGTTTGTTACAAGCAAATGTTTTATTGTTTTTTTTTATCATGAGTTTATGGTTTTTACCACAATCATTATCATTTTCAAATTACATTTTGACTGTTTAAGTGGTTATTATGCTTACTGTTTTGTAGGCTAGGAAAGATGAATTCATTTTTTTTGTTTTTGTGATAAATGTTTTATTAAGGGCATGGAAATGACACAGACTGAACAGTTCAAAAAATATTTTAATATTCATGATAAAAAGGAGTGGAAGCTCCTCTCACAACACCCCCCAAACTACCTGAAACACATTTACTTCAGAAAAGGTCATCCAAACAAGAAAGGCTTGGGTTGCCGCTGTAAGAGGTGTTGGCAAGGCCAGCAGAGGGAGCTTACCCTGAGGTCTGAATATAAATCCTAATGCCCCAGTGCAGTGACGGGGACACTGTGCTGTAAAAATGGCACTGTCCTTCAGATGAGAGGTACAATTGAGGTCCTGATTTTCTGTGGTCATTAAACAGCCCTGGCCATCCTTCGTAAAGAGTAGGGTGTATCTCGATGTCCTGGCTAAATTCCCCACCACAACTTAGTCTTTTAGGCCCCCTATTCACATATGTCTCTCATCCCTTAACCACCTAACAGCTAATGAGTGGTGAGTGTACTGGGACAGAATGGCTGCCATCACATCATCCAGGTGGATGCCAAACACTGTTGGAGGTTGAAGTTGCTCCCCACTCACTATGTAAAGCACTTTGAGTAACAAGAAAAATGTTATATAACGTAAAGAATTATTATCACTATTACATATATATTGGTAGATAGCAGTTTCTCAGCAGTATTCAGGATAGGGACACAGTCATCTCATCCATGGAGAGACAGAAAAAGGGAAAGAGGTTAGAAGGAAAGAAAGAAAGGGACAGTTCAGAACAGATCCATTTAACACAGTAGTACACATGGCAGTATTACTAGTACAGCTATTAGAGGTCTTAAGAGTGCAGCTAAAGACTATGGTTGCTCTGGGAATCTCTGGTCAACCAAGTTTTGGACAAACTTATCCTATCATTCTACTTAGCAAATTTAGAACTAGGTGCCCTTCTGATCCTGGTGGCTGAGAGCTTCAAAAGCATTAGGTTAAAGAAGGATGGTTTTCAATGAGAAAAATGTGAATTGATAAAAAAAACAACAAAAAAGAAACCAAACCTACTGAAAAAAATGGAGATATGAAAAAGAAGGTAATGGAAAATAAGATGAATGAGAAGTAAAATGACTTACTGATTGTGAAACCGGATGGAAGAAAACCTGCAATGACAGTTGCCCTATAAAACAATAAAAGTGTTTTGTACTCCCTTCTGCCCTGAGAATTAAACCACTTTAGAGCTAATTATAGGACCATAAAACATATTGACTGGATTACAGTTTATCTAAGCATTTTTTTTAAATAAATTTGATCAAAACAATGTAGACACCAGATTATGGTAACATATAATCGCATTCTGCACCAAAATCCTCTCACACAAAATAATCAGTGCATTTTATAGAAACAGAAAACTGGAATTTCTCTACCATAAACCATTCCTGCGACATACTGAATTCAATGAAAAAACTTGTTCTGAAAAATGAATTTTGGTAACACTTTAGTTTAGGTACTGCAAAACTGCATCTATTGCTCATCAACTCTTATGTAACAAGACTTTAACAAAGGCTTCTATTGGTCTTCATTACGCTTATAAAACATCAGTAGATAGGCTATTCATCTCTCTGCAGAGAGACATATTAAGACTCTTTGATACGCTGGTAAAATTACTTATTAATATGAAGATTCACGGGATTTATAATTAAGTATGCAATATCAAGAGAACTATGTCAGGTACAGTAAGCCATCTCTGACTTGTGCAAAATAAAGTTACTTTAGTAGGTCACATTTCATAGATGAATAACCACTTTTAGGTGTTATTTAAAACAGAAGAAGTCTTTGTTAAGATCTTGTTATTTACAAGTAAATGAGTAATAGATGCATTTTTGTAGTACCTAAACTAAAGTGTTACTAAAAGTTTTAAAATAATTTACGTTTATTTTATGGGATAAATATTTTTATGCTCAGAATATTATTTAAACTATATATATACATATATATGAGGAATAAAAATACTAAATGACTACTTTTTGTAAGTAATAATTATATTTAAAACAATTATATGTGTAATTTATCATTTTCTCAATCTAAATTATTTCAAAATCATATTAAACATTCATCTCACAAAAATTGGATGTGATAAATCAATTCTGTTGTCAGATTTGGATTCAGTACCCTCTCTTTAAAAAAGAAGTGAGAGTGGAAAAAAAATTCTTTCGGCAGGCCTGTGTATTCATAATCAAAAATAAAATGGAATTCAATAATCTCATACAGGTTTTCCGTACAGTGCCTGCATTACGTTTAGACCAAATGTTTGTATTATAGGAAGTGCAAGTAAGTTGGAAATGGCTGTTATCCATGGTTCCAGAAATGAAGATGGTTAGTAACACATTCATTGATCTTCCTTCTTAGTGTATGGGATCACCAAGTGTCTAGGTCTGGCACATAGTGCCACCCTTTGCAAATGCAGATTGAGCTTCCTAATATATCCATCAGGTAGAGCAAATGCAAATTAGAAGTATTGCTTCCTTTACCCTGATCCTCAAAATTGGGGCCCTACTTTTTTCACCTGTGACTGTATGGTTAGACACAGTTCTGATTCCATCATTAAATCTTCTGATGAAACTACCCCAATGCTTAAAAACTAATGATGATGGTAAAGGTAAATTTCTTCTTGGCTTACAGAGAAGAGATTCACCATTTGATACAGCGTTGCCAAGACATAACTCTTCCCATTGGTGCCTGCAAAATCAAAGAACTGGTCATAGACTTCAGGAAGCAGTAGATCAAAGTGGATGCTACAGAGTAAGCCAACAGTAATAAGTTTTATTAAGCCATCATCTCAGACAATCTGGGGTGGGTAACACACATCTATCACAATCGAGGTTAACCATTAAACTCACTTCGTCAGATGTCTGTCCTTCCCACAGCAGAGTCCAAACTCACTGACTGTTTAACTCATAATCACAAAGCATTAGAGAGTCGGAGCAGAATATGTCCACCACACAGCTGCCTTCTGTTCAAGACAAATGCAGTATACTTTATGTTCTAGCAAATGGTACAGGAGCAGTAGCACTCACATTGGTATTTCCAGAGATAGTTTTTATAGAAAAGAAAAAGAAAACAGTTTTAAAATAAGAAAATGAAAGAACAAAAGAGAACGAGAGAGAGAGGCAAAAAGGTTACAGAGAGAGATGTCAGGGCTTATAATGACCCCTTGTGGAAAGTAAGTAATAATTATTCAAAGGAAAATATTTTCATAGTGAACAGAATATAAGTGTGTGTAAATTTAGGAAAGAAGGGTTATGAAAGTGATGGAAGAAATATTCCTGAGTGGTAAGTTTTTAAAAAACGTGCAGAATATGACTAGAACAGGTTATACAGGATATAAAATAATTAAAAATAGAAAAACTTGACCCTGTTTGGCTTATTAATTAGTCCACTATAGGCAAAGAGAAATTAATCAATTTGGCAGAAATAGGCTCCATGAAAAATCATAAAGGTACGACTTGGAAATGTGGTAAAATACCTCCAATTACAGAGAAAGAATAAATAAAACAATTGGTTTATCAAGTGTAACCAAATTTACAATTTTATTTTAAGAAAATGTGTCTTTAATTGCAGGAAGCAACATTACTATGTTATGTTACCCTATCCTAGTCACAGTGAGGAGTGTCATTATTCTCTTAGTGTCTTTTTGGGGTATCTAAGAATACTCTGTTTTTTCTCCTGTATCCTGAAGACCTATATGTCATTATGTTATTATGGTTATTAAAAGCCAACAACGGGCAAACTACCATCCTGAGAGTCACATAAAAATTTTGGCCTCATACTGTATGTACAAGAAAAACTTGTACAGCATGGTTTATTCACATCAACATGTGAATGGCAGCACATTGTGAGAGTATAGACAATGCTGACATTGCAAAGAAATTGGGTATAAAAAGACATGAAGAATAGAGCTGAACATTAAAAGTGAAAATCAAAATGTAGATTCAGAGCCTAAACAAATAATGCCAAATTGGAAAAGTATTTATCCAAGTGTTATAAATGACTTGTTCATGAAAGAATATTATGGAAAAGCTAATAATATTATTTTCCAGATTGGACAGTCTGTATCTCGCTGAGATTTTGAAGAAAGCAAAATATGAGTTGAAATTTGGCATAAATGTGAAAGCAAGTATTAAGCTAAATTAAATAATCAACAATGAAAGTCAAGGAAACATTTCAAACAATACATTGTTCAGTTCACTATAATTATTGTTATCTAACGCTGTCCTTATTTTATGATGTTTAACTTTTTTACAGATTAGCTACTCTGCTGTTACCTCCACTTGCCTAGTGATGGAGTGGTTTGATAAGCTATGGTTCTAAAATTGGCTTTTATTGGCTGAGCACAATATCCCAGCAGTCTCCATTCACATCATCATTTAGGCTTGCCGTGCCTGATAATTTTGTATGCATTCTGACATTGATAGAGATGAATATTTGAATACTGTAGATTACTATTTGGTGAAAATATTCTGGAAAGTTTTCAATTTGTTACTTTCCCTCTCCTATGCTGACAGATTACTTGTGTAATAGGAATACTTAAATTAAAAAGTGACAGCACTGTCCTGACATATCAGACATGCTACTTTCTGTTTCACATTGGTAAAGTTAGTATTTTGGTGTCTTTTCTTGATTAAAAACATATTGTTTATTTTCACAACACATTGAAATAGAGAGCAAATATAGAGTCATTTAAGGCCAAGAAACAAATAATTCAGATACTGATCTACCAATTTTTTAGATTACCAGTGTCATTATTTGAGAAGTAGAACCACAGGATGGTCTGTGTGCCAATAAAAGAGCTTTGTACTCCCTTCGGCTCCAAACTGGCACATTGTGAATTTGCCCAGTGCTGATCTAGCACCATGTCCAGGGTTGGTTCCTGCCTTGCACCCAAAATCTTTCTGTTTAAGTTCACCTCAACACCATAACTAGATTAAGGGGATTCTTTGGGATAATGCCGTGCATACAGTTTTTAGTTGTTAAACCAAATCGGCTGCCCCTTTGCCAGGGACTCTTATCTACCCCACACTGAATGGTTTTAATGCATTTATATTAGTTTTTAGATTATAGGCACTGGGGTAAAATTTATTTCAAACAGGTTTTTTTATGCCTAATCTTTTTTTACACAAACATATATTATCTGCATGATTAGTCAACCATAAAAAATGAAGTCTAGCATGGCCTGTTAGCTGTATATTCAGCAATGCCTTATCTTTCCACTGCCATCTAATTTAGTTTTGTTGCCACATGTTACAAATGCATCACATTCTTAACCACAATTGCCCTCAGAGAAGCAAGCAAACAAAATAATACACATAATAGTTTTGACAACATAGAACACATTTCACAACAAAAAATATCAATCACTTCATATAGTAATAAATTAAATGTATGTTATTCACTAGCCCTTTGTAATATACTCTGATGTGACTGCCAGGCAAGTTTCAGGAGTATAGCCTAGTTTGTTTTTAAGAGCTTGTCTAACTGCAGAGTTTAAAAAGCTCCCTGCCATATCTGGGGGTAAATACTGTGACATCATTCACAAGGGTTCAGGAGAAATTACACATCAGTTGTTAGGAAAATGAGGCTGGACTTAGCCAGACTCCAAGATCAGGCTGTTTCTGATAAATTTGCATGCAGTTTGTGTGAGGAACTTATGGATTTGGGTGTGACTGCTGATACTAATGTGATGTGGTTTGACTTTGTGTTGAATGAGCGATTGTTGATGGAGTCCAGAATGAGGCACATTACCTACATTGTGAGGGAGCGTCAGTTGCGACACTACGGCCATGTGGCGTGATTCCCTGAGGGTGATCCGGCTCGCAGGATCCTTCTTGTTGAGGACCTGAGTGGCTGGATCAGGCAAAGGGGACACTCACGTAACACTAGGCTGCGGCAGATAGAGTGTCATTTCCGGAGGTTGAGACTTGACCGTGTGTCTGCCTATGGGGTTGCCAACCAGGATTCCAAGCTGTTTCATCGTGAGGTGGGTGGGGCAACGCGCTGTACCAGTGCATGTTCCCCAACCTGACCTGACCTGTTGTTAGATTATGTATCAGCATGGCTCATTTAGCAAGAGGTTCTTGTCACTGCTAGAAAAGTACGCTGACATTTTAAAATTATTGAAAGTATGTACAAAAAATAAACAGCTTGAAGAGAATGTTATAGGACATCATTATCAGTCAGTGCACTCATCCCACACGATGCTCATAAGCCTATCCATGCAAAACACTCTAAATTGCTGCTTCCCATTTCAGCATACAATGCACTTCTGCTCATCTTGACAAGAATTCCTATCATCTGACATCTTTTACCAGAAAAGTTGAAAGTATACCTTATACTGTACACCCTACATGACCTGATCTGATCCTCTAACCCAAACACCCCGCTGCCCCTGCTGCTATTGAAGGTCAGTCACTGAAGGGTTTTGTTCCAACTTAATTAATTAATTAGAAGCCAATTATTGATGCTGTCCAACATGTAATTACTTCTTCTAGGCTTAAACATTTGCAGTCCCTGTTTTCAGTTGCTTCTTGATTCTTTACCAGATGCAAATGATACAGGAACCAGAAGTTTACTGCTTAAATTGATCCCATTTGTACCTGTGATGTTCATCAGGAAGTACTATATCTGCTTTGATAAAATATTTAGAAAAACATGGAAAAGAAAAAAGTAAGGAACTGAGAATTATTGATCTGCTTAAGTCCACAAATTGCTTAGATGATATACTTGGAAAGTAAGACTCTGACATTGATGGAACATGGAAGAATTAAAACACTAATAGGCAAATATTTGTTATTAAATATTAATTAGTTATTAATTATTAGTTGACTAATAGTCAACTGAGGAAGCCATATGCTCTTCCCTTCCCTGACACATCTGGATAAAAAAGACGCATACTGTATGTCAGGATGCTATTCATAGTCTTTAGCTCTGCCTAAAACACAATCATCCCTCAAAAGCTGGTTTTAAAACAGAGTAGGTTGGGCCTGAACACCACCCTCTGCAATTGGATCCTGGACTTCTTGACAGAGAGGCCCCAGTCAGTTCGGATGGGCTGCAACACTTCCAGCAACATCACACTAAGCACTGGAGCGCCTCTGGGCTGCGTGCTTAGTCCACTGCTGTTCACCCTGCTGACTCACAACTGCACAGCCACACACAAAACCAACCACATCATCAAGTTTGCGGATGATACAATGGTGCTGGGACTGATAAGCAGGGATGATGAAACAACATACAGAAATGAGGTGGAACAGCTGTCCGCATGGAGCGAAGACAACATGGTGTGAAGACAACAATCTATCTCTCAATGTTGGTCAAGACAAAAGAGATAATTGTGGACTTCAGAAAATCACATCCTGCCCACATCCCACTCAGCATCAATGGTTTAGATGTGGAGACTTTTAGGAGTACCAAATTCCTTGGTGTGCACATAACTGAGGAACTTACGTGGACGCATAACACCTCATCACTAATCAAGAAAGCCCAGCAGAGACTACACTTCCTGAGGCAGCTGAAGTGAGCAAGTCTTCCCCCTTCCATCCTCACCATGTTCTACGGAGGCACCATTGAGAGTGTTCTGACCAGCTGCATCACTGTCTGGTATGGCAACTGCAACATATCCGACTGCAAGTACATGCAAAGGATAGTGAAGACTGAAGAGAACATTATTGGGGTGCCTCTCCCTTCACTACAGGACATATTTTACAAACGCAGTGTCCGCAAGGCCCTTACACCCCTCATATAGACTTTTCACACTTCTGCCATCCAAGAGAAGATACTACAGCATCAGAGCCGGATCTGCCATGCTGCAGGATAGTTTTTACCCCCAAGCTGTCAGACTCCTTAATACCATGCTGCCCCCTGGGATCTTCCACACTGCCTCAACCACCTCTAAAAACAGAACCTTTATACATGCGAGCCACTGTCCTGCAAAGACGAGTGTGCATGTAGAAAAGAACTGGAAATCTCATACTGACCTTTATGTATTTTGCACACTGCACTATGACATTCTTTGATATCCTGCTGTGAATCATTGTGACCTGTCATTGTTTACATATGTCTTAAACAACTATTACCATACACTGATAATTTCTGTATTATCTATATCTATTATTTATTTATTACATAATTATTAACTATATTTATGTATCTAGATTGCATAATACCATACATTGCATCAATGTTCATATTGCTTACTATACGTCAATATTGCTGCTACTTTTTTGTCTTTGCACAATGTCTTGTCTTGTTTGTGTTTTCATTTTAAATCTTAATTTTACTTTTAAATTTTTATTCTAATTTTAATTTAATTTTAATTTTTTATTTGCACTTCATGTTGTTACACTGTGGACCCTGAGCTTTGCAACTTCATCTACAGTATCTGTATACTTGTATATGGTTGAGATGACAGTAAAGTTTGCTTTGACTTTGACAGAATTAAATAAGTTCTGCTACCTGTATCAGCAAGGATTGGGTTGAAAGAAACACCTGAAGCTACTGGGGTCCTGCAGGACTAATCCAGAGTGAAAGTGGCTCAGTCTCCATGATGATTTATTGAGATTGCTTCTGGAGTACTATGTGCAGTTTTGGTCTCTATGAGTCCAAAAAGATATAGCAGCTAAAGAGGTTCCTCAGAGAAGAGAAACCAAGTGCCTTTCTAGCCTACTCTGATTGGCCAGTTAGAGTGCATTTAGAGCAGGGAAGGCTGCATGCAGATTTACTCCAGGGCATGTATTTATCAAGCGTCTCGGAATTACTCCTAGGTATTGCATTAAAAATGAGACTAAGATAAGAATATGTCCTACCACAGAGTAGAACATTAGAACAACCTATGAAGTGTTCTACTCTTACTCCTAGCTAGGAGTAAGAATTTGCATTTGAGAATGAATGATGTCACAATTTTATGGCAGCCCAACCTGCAAAGTGATACTCATGATGATGCTTTATAGTATCCTTGGAAATCATGATAATACTTTGTAGTTTTCTGATACTAATGATAAGGCTTCATCACAAAGCTAATAATAATAATAATAGAAGAAGAAGAAGAAGGAAAACATAATAAAGTCAGATATTACGCTAAGCTGCACATAATTGTTGCCACTTTGCAACATTATACATAATACTGTAACAAGAACCAAGATGGAAAGACCAAGACACACACACACACTGACTAAGAATAAAACCTGAAAATGACTTGTTTATTTAACAATGAATGATTCATAACTGTACATTGGGTCCCAGAAAGAAACCAGCCCTGAATATGGCATCGGTCCATCATAAGGCTCAGTCATCCATGACACTCAGTCAAAAACTTCACATCTTTGGAATGTAGGGGGGAACCTACAAAACCAGAAGAAAAATCACACAGACATGAAAAGAACAAAACAAAGTTGCTGCCATTTTAAAACTGTTTGAGGTATTTACATACCATATGTAGCTTTCAGTAGTTTGTCTGCAGTCTGTGATACATTACGCTCTCTTTATTTTTAAATATTTTAGGCTCATACACTCTTTTGCTTATTGTAATGATGCTCAGCACAAAAAAGCTAAAGAAAATAAGCATTTATTGACTCTGTGTATTAGACTATAGAGATTGTGTTTCTGCAGCATTTCTGAGGAGCTAGGTGCCTACTCAGCAGCGCCCAGGATTAACTGTTATTCCTTAGTAGGCTAAGGCAAATGTTCCCTATTTTATTCTTCGTAGATATTTCTTTTACATTTAATCCACATTCAGTGTGTAATAGACTTTTGTAATGCTCCCAGCTTTCCCCTTCAATTAATGTGTTTTTTTGACATTTGAAACTAACTTAACACTCCTGAAATATCTATTAGGTACACTTCCTACAGATCACAAGTAATAATAATAATTCATTACATTTATATAGCGCTTTTCTCAGTACTCAAAGCGCTATCCACACAGGGAGGAACCGGGAAGCGAACCCACAACCTTCCACAGTCTCCTTACTGCAAAGCAGCAACACTACCACTGCGCCACCTGAAGTAGATAAACAACTAAGGATCTTCTGTAACCATTGTGAGGTTTTTTCTGTGTAGGTTCTGTAGACTTCTTGCAGTGGTGATACATAGACACAAATGCTTTTATTATAATAAATGTAAGCCAAGACCTTTTATATTCTTCTTATCTTTTGATAATAGCTTGCACTCTGAATGAATTCAGATACTTTTTCATGTTGTGTATGAAGTGGGGGGCACATAACTCAAATTTCGACACTCAGGTATGACTAGTTGTCGCATTCGCTCAATCAATTCAACTTGCAAAATAAATACTTCAAGAGTAATAAATTATGAAGAACAAGATGCATACTAAGGCATCACCATAAAACTTGTTTAGTTATGTTTTTAGTACTTTTTACCCTTAAGCGGCTCATTTGTTTTTATTTTGTTTCCTGTTACAGCTTCTGTACACACTACAAAATTCTTAACTTATCTGATTTTCTAAATTTTTCTCAATGCTCTAATTTTCCATAGAGGTATTTTGCAGAGCCAGTTACCAACCACAGATTCTTGAAGTAAATTCTATTTGTTTACTTATTATTTTTATATTCTTTATTTGTTCATTTCAAACTGTAATATTTATAATTAAGACACCATTATACAAGGTTTTGTCCTTTCAAAATCTTTTATGATATTTTATTGGTTTATATGTTACTGTTTTAACCATTTCGGCCCTGACATCCTATTATTAGTAAATATCCAGTATATGCAGCCTTTTTTGTAAAGTACAGCTGTTGGAACCGGGCGTGCTACTATTAGTGCAGACTGGAGAGACTGGCATACAGTCCGCGAGACACGGAAGTGAAAATGGATGCTTCCAGACTGTGCGCACCATTTTCGATTTTATTTCCTCAAGAAGTATTTGACAGCTATTGTATTATAACAGTGATATTTTTTGTTTTTTCATTTTTCAGCTTCCTAAAGACCCTAAAGGTAGAATATCTCACAAAATAATTTTCCCATAAAAAGAGAAATCCAGGGCCGAAAGGGATAAGTTTTACTTTTATATTGTTCATCTCTAGTGGTAATGGACAGTGCTGGCTTTGCCATATAACAGTACTAGGTGGTCACCTTGAGCAGTAAAGTTTTCAGGGGGTGGTATTTTGCCAGCTGGCATCAGGAAGGGATGGTTTTCAGACATCTTGAGCACCCATCCCCTGATGTTCCCTGCCACGTTCCCCCTCCCAACATACCTCCCTCATTCTTCAATCTGCTATGCATCTATGCTTCATGTGAAATTCCAAGTGGGACACCCCCCTCTCTTTGATCTGAATTCCATGAACAATTTGCATGATTTTCCAAGAAGAAACCATGACACACACACACAACCCCCACCCTTCAGTGTGACTTCCATTTACGAGTCGCATGGATCTCCAAGAGGGATCCTGCAGACAAGCTTTCTGATCTGCAATAATACGTATTGCAATTGCTTTCATTCCCTCTTTTGTCAAGGGCATCATATAAGCTATAGCAGGCACTGGTTATCGACTTCATAATAAGTAATAATTACTTTATATACCCGCGGATAACTCGGGACTTGATTTTACTATATAATTTCTGGTATGTTATAATGTTGGTCGTATAAATTGAATGCGGAAAACTCACGCTATTTGTCTAAGAGATTATGATATGCTAACGCCCACCTGAGAGAGTAACGACGGAGCACACAGCCTTTTTTTTTCTCTGTATTGTGCCTACGTAACCACACGGTAATACCCAAACTATTCCGAAGCAACATTTGCACTGATTTGTAGTTTTTGTATCTCACACCCTCATACACCTTTATCGTAAGAGCATCCCATATCTATGATGAAGTGTTCGATCAGAAGAAAATATGAAGCTGGTTTTAAATTAAAAGTAGTTGCAGTGATGAAAGAAATTGGTAACTGCACTGCTGCAACAAAATTTGATGCGTCTGAGAAACTTGGAAGCAAGAAAATGTAAAAAAAAAAAAAATAAAGTTTTGCATTTTTGAACAGGTGTATACTGTGTGTCGAGCAGCTGGGGGTGGTATCCAGCCGGGACGCCCAGAAGAACTGGAAGAGGGAATACGCCTCCTCCAGACCACAAGGAGGCCGCCACCCTGGTTGGTATGGGGACCACGGGAACAGAGCATGGAAGCCTCTGGTTACTGCCAGGTGGTGCCTGAATGCCTGAAGAGCCCTGGATGTCAGCACTTCCGCTACACCCAGAGGTGCTGGAGGAAGGAATACCAGGAACACCCGCAGTGCTTCCGGGTGCTCAGCCAGCACTTTCGCCACACCAGGAAGTGCCAGCGTAAGTTCATCAAAAGGGGCCGCCTCCCTCCATTCGTCAGCTGGAGTCGGGTGGAAATGGATGTAGCTCAGAGGAGAGGAGTGGAGGTGGAGAAGGAAAGGCATTGTGACAGAGGACTGGACTAAGGGTGACTGGTGCCGGGCACTGGGTTGTGCGTGATATTTGTACATAGTCTTGTAAATATGAATAAACGTATGTTTGGGTTTAAACCATCGGTATTTTTGAAGTTCTGAAACAGAACCATGTACTGTATGTATTTTTTGAATAAGGTTTTGAGCAACGTTTTGGACTTTGGCAATTCAGTTTATTTTGATACTTTGACAGTTGATCATGCAGTGTGTTGACACTGATTTCCATTTTATTTTCTGCAACACCTTAGTTTTGTTCTTCACTTTTTTCATCTTTGACCATTTCCACCTTTTTTGAGCATTTTTTACTGCCTTTTTTGTGTTGTGTGTTTGTTTTTTGCCCTTTTGGCATTCAGGTTATTTGGCATTGATGGCACACATCATTTGAGTATGCATTGCCACTGCTATGACTTTCTTTGCTGAACGGATTGTCCAGAAGATTAACAACCAGAAAAAGAAACAGAAAAGAGAATAGCTAATGCAGAATCTGGAGTCTGAGCACTATAAAGACAGAGACGCCAAATACAAATCCACAATGAAATGAAACTAAAAGTCAAAATGCCTTAAATCTATCTGATTGTCTTTTTTCACTAGTGTTAGTATTTTGTTAGTTGTAGAATCTAAATGTTGGACACACTAATGAGTGTGCTGTCATCTTTTATACAGAAAGTGGGTGGACATCATAGGTCATGAACTGTGTGAAAAGCAGTGGAGGTCACCTATGCAACTTACAAAATACTGATGCACATAAAAAGAACTGAATGCAAACAGCATTGCAACAATGACACATAAAAATGAAAGCAAAAATAACAATAATGTGTGTAAGAATACCAGAAACTGGCATCAAAATGAAGCCACACAAGTTCTTGGCAGGTGCGTCTTATCTGTTTGGTTAACACCTGTGCTCTTCCCTAACTCCACCTTTAGTGTCTCCTCCTGTGTGAGGTCTTTCCATATCCATTTGTTACCTACATGAGGGGAGAGACAAGGAAAACAAAAAATGAACTTGGATTCTTCTTCCTTTGATCTAGCAGTATGTTTAGTACCTTTATGTTCAGTATTTCTATTGCTTTTCAGAAAAGGCTTTTCGAGATGATGAAAACATAATTCAGGTTTATTTTAAATCTGCATTGTAAAAAGAGCAGTCTAACAGGAAGAAAAATATAAACAAGTTAGGCAATTAAATGGAAATGAAAGACAAAGGAAGATCCAAATAGACAAATAATGTTTAATATTTTCATTCCTTCTAAATAAAGGGGAAAATACACTTATTGACTCCAGTGCTTCCCACCAGTGGGGTGTGAACTATTCCATTGCCACTGTAGCCTTTATTAGTCTGAAGAAGTTTTAACCGTCTTCTATTTCCTCATGAATTTTCTTTGATTCATGAGCCAATGGAGTAATTACCGCTGAGTCCAGCCCAACTTAGAACTCAGATGAACTCCAGGCCATTTCACCTGGGTAAAAAAAATATTTTAAAGTAAAGAATGTCTGTTTTATTTAGCTTTAGCATCAGTCCTTCTGGCCCAATTCAAGTTGATTTAAAAAAAGCCAGAGGGTAAAGTGAACGATCATGCAACCTCTGCTGAAGTGAGAACCAGGTTCAATGGTCCTTTTTAATGTTATTTGTTGAATAGGATTGTTTAACCATATTTTTTTATTTGTCTGTAGTAGGACCGATTCAGAATGGCCAATCATCCTAACATTTTTCTGCTTTGGGAAGCAAATATGGTACATTACATTACATACAAGAAGATTAAGTGAGAATGTACAAACTCCAAAATAATAGTGATTACAATGGAATTTAGACCAAGACACTGGAGATGTGAGGGAGCAGCACAAAAAATGAAGCTTCTTTCTTATTCCTGTATTATTTAACATATTTTACTGGGATGATTTATAGTTACTGCGGTGGGTTGGCACCCTGCCCGGGATTGGTTCCTGCCTTGTGCCCTGTGTTGGCTGGGATTGGCTCCAGCAGACCCCCGTGACCCTGTGTTCGGATTCAGCGGGTTGGAAAATGGATGGATGGATGGATTTATAGTTAACTCCTTAATCAATTCCAATTCAATTATATATATATATCCACTGGACCACGAGAAGACAGCTGCCCTGGTCTGTATGGGGGCCATGGGAACCGAGCATGGAAGCTCAACCCTATTGGGGCCCGTGGCCACCACAAGGGGGCGCCCGGAGGATTAAGGAGCCCTGGATGTCAGCACTTCCACCACACCAGGAAGTGCTGTCGGAAGGTCGTCAGAGAGCACCTGGAGCACATCTGGGTGATTATAAAAGAAGCTGCCTCCCTGGAAAGGCGGAAGGAGAAGTCTGGAGAGGAGAGAAAGGACTGAACTAAAGGTGTTTGGTGCAAGAGCACTGTGTTGTGTGCCGGACTGTATTAATTAAAACGTGTGTGTTTGGAGCATTCAGTGTCTGTCTGTCTGTGTCCAGGGCTGGTTTACCACTGTATTTATATATATATTTATATATGTATCTAACTTACAATCTGTTTTGCAGGCAGGGACTGCCCGGGACCGCGTCAGTGGCAATGGCATGCCGATCCTCAGGCTGTCGTCGGCGCAGAGGCGGCAGCATGAGATGCTGCGATGAAAGGAGTCGCTGCAGCTCGACAGGCCGCAGCAGCTACGAGGTCTGCTCGGAGGCACGTCACCGCACCAGGAGAAGGAGAAAGAGAGCCAAAATGGCCGCGGACTGGAAATCCCTCACCGTGACAGGCACAGGATTGGATGGTGTGTCTTGTGTGCCCGCTGATGATTGGATGGAGGCGGGCCCAAGAAATGTCCGTCCCGGGCCGAGGAAGGACCCAACTGGGCCGGAGTCATCA